>NW_026651494.1:0-300000 GCF_028751815.1 Salvia miltiorrhiza | reverse complement strand
AAGCAAAGTGCTACCCCATACAACAATGTTTGGTTGGGTAGGCCCACGAGCGAAGGGATGAGATCCAGTGTCCCACAATTTTAATACTATTTTTTATAAAAATAAAATTTATTATAATACTATGAATTATAGTATTTAACTATTATTTCAAAAAGTTATAGTATATCATAACTTTTAATTTATCAACCTATTATTATCTAATAATAGTGAAATTAAATGATAAAAAAATAATTATATACTATAATTAGATGAAATAAACCTTAGTTAATAATCATAAAATTAAACTGAAGCATACGAAGTTGAAATTGAAGAAAAAATATATATGAAAATAAATAAAATTAAGAATGAGATAAAAAGTGAAACATCAAATGTGATACACTAAATCTTATTACAGGAATCCATATTGGCTATGTTGAACTTTTTTATGAATAAGTAAACACGATCGATACAATTTGGAGGAATACTTAGATTGAACGTGGTATATTCTTCCAAACTCATGCACCAGAGCTTTTGGAATACATTTTATGAACTCTCTTGAATCATTTTATCTTGTTGATTCTCATAAATTAAATCGTTGAACATGACCATTATTTATAATGTTACATCTTTGGTGATTAAGGAGACCTTTGATTAGAACTAAGTTAAAATCCACACATCTAACTGTAATTATGTATCTAGTTAATTTTCATTTAATTCATGTACTCAACAATGAGATACTTTTTCCTCAAAAAAAAAAAAAAAAAAAAAAAAAAAAAAAACAATGAGATACTTGACCATGTGTATTCACTTGAATCTTTCAAGACTTTATAGTTGGAACATTACTTTTGGATACTAATACACATCGATACAATTTATTTTTATTTTCTAGCATTGCAAGAGAATTTTATATTCCAATGATACAAATATATGCTATATTTTGTATTTGTCACAAGCATTGCAATATATTCTTCACCTTTATAAGGTTTGAGAGGTCAGTTGGTCCCTAATTCTCCCAACCTCAACAAAAAGTAGTACTCTAGCTATCTATCCACGAAAAAGAGTTTTATTTACCTTTTTATTTTTCGTGAAAAAAGTCTCATTTAAGTTTATGAACTATTAAATTATACATTTTCTCCTATATTTAACTATAAATTGTGCTTTTATTCTACTTTTTTGTACTAACACTATCCCTACTAATTGTACATTTTATTCTACTTATAATAATTTTAATGACTTTATTAAAACTCGTGTCCATCCTCAAACAGAATTCTATTTCGTAGACGGAGGGAGTATACGACTATATATTTGCCTTTTCAAATGAATAGTATTTATTTCTGGAAAAGAGATATATATATATGAAATGCAAAAGTAAAAGTTGTGCTGAGGCCCCAATAGAATATTGAGTTGTTTCTGATTGTGATGAAGAAATGAAGGCATGTAACCCATGTGTATATTTAATTAAAACCTAATTAATTTTGCAGCACCCTGCACTCCTAGTTTCTATAACAAGCCAAATTGCTGAAATGCACATTCCAATTTTTATATATATATATGTCACGTATGACAACTGACACCTTATTTTTCAAGATTCGTTAAACGATACTGGAATTAATATTATAAACAAAAGCAATCAAATTAAGACGATCGCAAGTTAGAATCTGTAACAAGGTATTCATGATATATACTGATATACATGGATCCAAACAAAAAACACAATTGCAATTACAAAAATACACGATCCGGATATACATCAATCTGAATACAGGAGATGGTCTTAAACCAAATAAAAACATACTGCTGTCACAAAAATACAAATATGTAGCATCTCGAGGCTGAGATGGCACCATGATTGTATTTATAACTAAAGTTTAAGGTCCAAATCCAAGTTGCGCGGCGGCGAGTCGTGGAGGGCGGCGGCGGCGCCACCTGATTTGGAGACCGTTGCGGCGGCCATGAAGTGTGCCAACATAGTTTTCTCCCGTTTGTGAGCGTTTTGGTGGCCCCCCAATGCTTGTGAGCTGTGGAATTCGCGATGGCAGAACTTGCAGGTGAAGTATTTTCTGCCGAGCCTCAGATTCAGCCACTCCCCTCGTAGATATTTTTGTTGCTTCCCTTCTTCCATTCTCAACCAATTAACCTTCTTCTCTTGATCAATGGGAGTTGTGATGGGTTTTTCTCCAGATCCATTCGCTTTTAAATGAGCGAAATTTTTGACGTCAATTCAAGCTGACAACTGACTCTTCCGTTGCCTGCCATCACCCTTTCCGATTTAATTAAAATGTCAATTTTATAGGAAATTGAGTGTTGATAATTGTTTTTTTGCTTGAATTGCTTTATTTTGTAAACTGTGATACTTGCTCGTAGTTTGGTGAAATTTACAAAAATATTTAAGTTGAATTACAAAGAGTGGTCTGTAGATCATGTTGATAGGAATTTTTCGGCGCAAATAGATCGTGAATCAAAGTTCAAACGAGAGAGATATGACTAATTAAAACGAGAAAGTCACGTACAATAATGAATAATTATCGCGCCGAGCTGAAGAAGGATTTTACACTGGACATCGACGACCTGCGGGGGACCAGCCGCCGAGGTGTCCGCTTTTGGTCTATTTTCGAATTTTTATCTATATTTTCGAGTTTTATATTGTGTTTATCCTCTGTGCCAATATATAGAACATTTTGTTGGCATATTAGACACCTTTTTCATTTTTTAGACACCATTTTCATAACTTAGCTTTAAAATTTATTATTTTCTCAGTTTTTAGAGTTTGGATTCGATTTCTGCAAGATTGAGGATTAATGTTCATCCCGAACTCTTTTCGGGCTTTGTCAATTTACTTAATTTATTTGTGTTTCATTAATTTTTGTCTTTGAATTATTTCACTATGTTTGGCTAGTTCTTTTTCTAATTCTAGAATTTGTATGTAGCTGATTAAATTTGTGTGTTTGATTTATTGATACCAATTTACCCTTCAGTTTATAATTCATGATTCATGGTGCTTGTTATCTGACCAATAGTTTGTATGTTTAGCAGTTCAGTTTGAGACTTGAATGTGATATTTGTTCAACCGATTAAAGAATGCATGATATAATTTTACCTTGAGACTTAAATGTGATAGGTGGATTATGGGAAACTATTCTTTGTGTACTCGTTGGAGATAATTTATTCTCTTGAGACATGAATGTGATAGAGAATTTAATTAATCAACTTTCATAGTTGTTTATTAAAGAAGATTATGAATAATATTGTGACCATTCGTCGGGGCTGGATTAAATTGATAATTAGATCAATTGGTTGAATACATAAGTTTAATTAACGTTAATACATTCCATGGATTAAGTACTTTTACCATCCGATTTTATTTATTTTCATTGCTTTAGTTGTAGATCATCATCATATTTGAGTTTGCATGGATATTGAGTTGGTACTTGTCTGTAATTACTTATTGTTTTGATTTTTCAGTCCCTATGGGTACACTATTATGCTTATTGTTTGTGCTACAATTACACTATTATAGTTACAGTTTTTGTCGCTAGTAACATAGTAATCAATATATACTATGTAAGACATGAGTAGTATCTAAACTCAATTTTATTAATATATATATATATACATATATATATATAGGCTAAGGTTCAATGAAGAAGGCCTAAATGTAAGAAAGAAGAGAGAAGTAATCTCATCCGTTGATCTTATCTAATCTAACGGACATGATTTATTCACGTCATGTTCAACGGATTTTTTCGTTGAACATATGGGGGGTCGAAACCCAGAACCCCCAAAAATATTGTATATGTTCACGAATGTTCAACGAAAAAATCCGTTGAACATGGCGTGAATAAATCATGTCCGTTAGATTAGATAAGATCAATGGATGAGATTACTTCTCTCTTCTTTCTTACATTTACGTCTTTTTCATTAAACCTAACCCTATATATATAGACGATCAAATAAAACCTTTATACTTTATAATAACTTGGAATAGATGTAGATCGCGTGTTGTGTTATTTCAATGATTTATAGTTATTATAAATGGGTGTATTATCATAATAAGATTGAGGAGATCTTCTTGTGAGCATCCGCACGATACAGACTACTCATATATTGTAATAGGATTTTTTTTATGTATCTTACTAAAGTGTCTAATAAGAGAAGTTTTGTATATAAAATATATTAACATAATATTGATGCATGCAGGGACGGAGCCAGGAATTAATTTCGGGGGGGGCTGAAATTGTACGGGGGTTCGGGGGCGGTAGCCCCCGAGAAATTTTTTTTGGGCATTCTGTATATTTAAGGTATTTTTTTTTATTAAAATACGAGCATAATACTAATAATAACGAACAATATTTTCATAGATTATATAGTTTCAATATATCACAAAACTTTTTTTGGACATTCCGTATATTTAAGACATTTTTTATTAAAAGGCAAGCATAATAATAATAATAATAACAAACAACATGTTCATAGATTATATATTTTCTATATATTACAAATTAGTTTCAATACATTATAATTTTTTTAGCATTTCATACATATTAGACATTTTTTTATTAAAAGACAAGTATAATAGTAATAATAACAAACAATATTTCATAGATTATATAGTTTTAAATAACGGAATTATCCTTAAATTAAGTATATATATGAGAGAATATAATAACCAAATACTCTTTTATAAAACAAAAATATTAATAGGTATAAACATATATCTATATATATTTTAAAATTTAAAAAAAAAAAAAAAAAAAAAAAAAAAAAAAAAAAACTCAAAATTTGGGAGGGGGCTCTAGCCCCCCTGGCTCCGTCCCTGGATGCATGTATTTGTCAAATATGCTCCGTGTAGCGTTATCTTGGGGAGGGAGGGGGGGGGGGGTGGTAATGTTAAAACTTCATGTGGGTAGAAATATTTTCTGTCATGTTAATGATCATACCCCACTTTTTTTAGTGCTGAATTTCAATTATCTATTCTTCAAATCCACTTTAGCATTGGAGTAATTAAGTAAAAGCTTTATCCTGTAGTTAGTGACGATACTATAGCAATGTTTCTGGATAAAATTTCTTTAAACTATAAATGGTAGTTAGAGCTAAAATAGAAGATGTATAAGATAGAGTAAATTGTTGACCTGGTTCTCATTGGAGCTCTGAAGAATATATTATGAAGAGATATACAAAAAAGTAAAGGTTGATGATCAATTAGACTATTCCATATCTAGTCATATCAAAGTCACATGCGAATTTTGTTGTTATTACCTGCCATCAATTCCATCAATAAAATCACCTTTATCTATTTGGGGCAAAAACTATTTCATTTTTCAAGTTACCTGTTTTGTTGTGCTATAATTATTGGAGGATCCAAACCAAAGCCATCTCTGCAAATGATGCTCATAAGGAAAGCAAAAAAATAGTGGGCATCTCTTAACCAGTTCTTTTTCTTATGATAAATACCACTTTCAGAACTAAAAATTTACCATTTTATAAAAGCAAACTTATAATTTTTTCCATATTACCAAAATTGGATCCATTGTCAAATCCAGACTGGTGATCTTATGCATAACATTATTTTTATTTTATGAGACATTTTTTATTTCATTTTTTTACAATGAAAACATAACTTAGAACTAGCTAATGAATTATCGTTTTCTCTAGTTAATGACTTTTGATTTTGGGCTGTTAGCCCCTCAATATATCATAAAGAGTGCAAAATGCCCCTTGCTCTTAACAGACATTTAATACCATTAAGTATTTTTCATTTTTTTTAATTTCTTACTAATATTTCTTACTATAAGCATATAATTTTTTTTTTGAATTTAAATTTAAATGTTTGTAATATTTTTTTTAAATAAAATCATTTTTGAATACACACACTTTCACTACGTTCTTAATTAATACAAGGTTATTTTTGTCTATCGAATTATTTCTACTTCCATAAATCGTGTATGCTTTTGGGTTTTTAATTAATACAAGGTTATCTTTGTTATGTTTTATTTTTAATACTACTATATATTAATTGGTATGATTTATTTTTTTGTTTATAATATATATGTATATTAAATCTCATCTAACTTTAATTGTTACAAGAACGCAGTGAAAATGTGTGTATTCAAAAATAATTTTATTTAAAAAAATATTACAAACATTTAAATTTAAATTCAAAAAAAATTACTCCCTCCGTCCCGCTATTCAAGTCTCATTTTCCTTTTTGGGTTGTCCCACCGATAATGTCCCGTTTCCTAAAAAGGAAATAATAAGGGGATGCTTAACATTAAATGAGATCACTAATTGTTCAACTAATAAACCCTTAATAATTCATTTCCCCTCTATTCTCTATCTCTCTCTCTATCTCTCTTTCTCTCGTCTCTCTCTCTGAGTCTCCACTGAAGGTCCCCAATCCATAGAGATCGAACCTCATCGGCTACGCCAGCAACGGTGGCGTTGGTTGGCGGCGCACCGTAGTGCTGTTGTTGCTGCTGCTGAGGCCAGAAGTGAGGCGGCTGCGGTGGCATCGTCATCCACTGCTGCTGAGGGGGTTGCTGCTGATCCATCCCCATAGGTGGTGGCGCCATCCCTCCTGGCTGCTGCATCATTCTCGACTGGAGCTAAACCCTAATTGAAACCTCGGGAAAATTGGGGATTTGAAAAGGAGGTCTGCTCGTCGCCGGAGGAAGCCTTCTCCTCCACCTTCTCCGCCCTAGCCGTCTTCTCTTCCACTTGCCTTTCCCCTGCTGGTCGTCGGATGAAGCCTTCTCCTCCCTCTGGCCTTCCCTCGCGTCGTCACGGCAGCCCTCGTCGCCGCTGCTTCTTCCTCTAATTCTCCTGCCAACAGCAGTATTAAGTCGCCGCCACCGCCTCTTTTCCCCAAACCTCAGGTCTCTAAACCCCTTCAAGGCAATGATGTTGCAGGTGAGGGCAATTGGGACAGATCTGGTGAGGTGAGGGCGGCCATGTAGGTGGGGGACGTCGGCGGCGAGATTCGAGATCAATTCGTCGATCTTGCTCCTTGCCGACTGCAAATTTCATTAATTTCTTGCAAATTTCTTCTCTCATTTCTTGTTGTTGTTCGCCCAGTTAATGTTTTAATTGCTTGAAAATTTGTTGCTTTTCTGTTGTTGTTCATCGCCTATTTCTTGATTTGGGTGAAATGCTACTAAGGGAAGAGATTTCATTTTCATTGGAAGAGATCGCTCCTCTGTTGTTAGACGATTCCCTCAGATTTCATAATAATGGAAGAGATTTCATTTTCATTTTCATTTTTTTTTTGCTATGTGTCTTCAATTTCAGATTTCAATTTCAGAAGTGTATTAGGCAGTTTTAGGTGTATTACAGATTATTTCGAATTATTAATTTATTACAGATTTCGAATTTTAGTGATCATTTAATTTAATTACAGATTATTAAAAAAATTAGGACTTTTTGATATTAATAAAATAGAAATAATTAGTTCTTCCTTAATCACAAATTAAATCATGTGGACCACACTCATTATTCATCTAATTTGTTTCTTCTTAATCTCCGTGCCGAAAAGTAATGAGACTTTAATAGCGGGACGGAGGGAGTATATGCTTATAGTAAGAAATATTAGTAAGAAATAAAAAAAATGAAGAATATTTAACGGTGTTAAATGTCCGTTTTGCACTCTTTATGACATGTTGAGGGGCTAACAACCCAAAATCAAAAGATAGGGAGATAAATGTGTTAGGAAGTTGTATGATAGAGGGTTATTTGCTACTTTTTCCTAATAAAAATAAGGGTTGTTAGCGTTAAAATATACTATCAATTTTGATAAATTTTTGATTTTGCACGTTAACTTTAGAATTGGTATAAAAATACACAAATTTTACAATTGTTATAATTTTATCACGATTGAGAGGTTTGCAAAAATTAAAATTGAAGTTACAACTCAGTGGCATAAATTTTAATAATCAAATTTTTTATTGAAGAGTGCCACGTGGAAGCCAATTACTCACACATATTATGTTACTACGTTCTTGCGTCGGCTTAATTTTAAATGAAAATATCAATCATGATAAAATTGCAATAATTGTTATTTATTCTATATATATATTTTTTTTGGAAGGATCCTATTTTCTTTTTAAAGCACTAAGAATTGTCTGATCTGATCTATGCCATTTGAAAAACATTATTGGAATTCCACTAGAAGAAGTGTGGTGCCCTCGCAGCCCTCCAAAACTTGTACTCTGTTTTCCTCATAAGTAATTCCGTGCTTTCTAATTTTCAAATATGTATTATTAGAGCAGTACGGAAATTTTATTTAGTCATTTTTTTAATTGTATCATGTGTATGTATTAGTTGAAAATTTTCTTGGTGGAAGCTGTATTTTCTATATATATTCGAATTCGAGATTGTGAGAAGATAACTTTTTTATGATTTAATTTAACGATGGAGGCTTTTGCACAACAAACATACTAAATATTGATAATTTTATAAAAATAAAGACATAAATATTTTTTGCTTGGTTGCGCTTTTTGCTGGGTGCGCCACTGAGTACTAGAGACTCTACACACATGACATGAGGTGCACAAATAAAATGAAATTTTACTTATTATATATAAAAAAACTAATAATATTCTTATAAAACTGATAATTGTAATATATTCACAGTATTGTGTTGGGACAAGATAAAAAGAAGACGCAAATTAAACATCTTGGTAACACTTCTGTCATTTTCAAAAAGTGGAATTATAAAGATTTTTAGGAAATATGGAAAATTCAACTGTTACATATAAACTAAGCTAATTAAAGAAGTAGATATATGGAGTACATGACTTGATTGATCACATGTAACTGCAGCATCAACTGTTCATTGTATTCTTCTCTTACAAAAAGGCGAGAGATTCTTTTTCTGGTGGCATTTAACTGTTGAAACAAAACTTTTTCATAGTACTCCCTCCATGTTTCATTTATTTTGGGCACGAAAATTAAAAAATGTCTAAAAAGTAGATAAATTGGGTTGATGAAAATCATTTAAATATTAGGGATAGAGAAAGAATATTATCATAAAGAAAATGAGACACTACTAATGGTACAACCCAAAAAAAAAATGAGACACTACTAATGGGACGGAGGAGTATAATTTTTTAATCACTGAGAATATTGCAACTCCAGGAAAACGTACAGTATAAAATTATATATGGACATATGTATATATATATTCTAAAACTTCGGATGAAATAATTCTTTATCGTCATTTCAATAATGATTTGAATATTAATTCTATCACAAAAGAAATAATTACTATTTGAATATTCTTATATAGTAGTATTAAAATTAATTTGCATTCTGCAGGCGTTCGTCCCAATCAGAAACTCTTAATAATGGAGTATATTTTTAGATTTTGATATGCTTCTTGTTTTCAAGAATAACTGACTGAGTAATCACTAGAAACCAATCATTACTGGAGCCAAAGGAAAACACAGTGCATAAAAAAGATGGAAATTAAATAAAAATATAAATTAACTAAAGCTTGAGATCCAGATCAAGCGTGTTGGAATCTGGTGGGTGAAGCAACCAGAAACTCCCCGGCCACACCAAGTCCGCCGCCGGCCGCCATACTAACCCGTCGCCTTCGCGGGATCTCGCCGTCGTAATATTCCTCTTTTTCTTCTTCTCTCGATTTTGTGAGCATTCCTTGGAGTGTTCGGATGGGTTTGTGGTGAGCCTCAATTCCAACCAATCACCCCAATTTCGCTTTCGTGTGGTTCCTCGTTCACTGGTGCTTTCTTCACTCCCCACGTTATGTGGTACGATCTGGTTCGTTTATTTTGTCAATCCTATGGCTGATATTGTATCTAGAGGGAGATTTTTTTTCGCAGGGTTCGAATGTTGGAGGGAGCAAAATATTTTACATTTTGTTATTCACCAGTATATACCGTATTGTTCATCAATATATACTGCCTTGTTCATTACTATATATGTCTTATTCATTACCAATTTTTTAAATTTTATTTTTCATCAGTATATACATCTTGTTTGTTAGATAAACGTCTTGTTCATTAGTATTATATGTCTTATTCATTGTCCTCATGTTACACGAAAAATAGGGGGTCTCACTGGAGCGTGCCCCTATATATATATATATATATATATATATATATATATAAAGTCAATTATGACGATATTAACAAAATAGATATTAATATATATATATATATATATATATATTAAAGCAAAATAAATTATATTCTACGTGGCGTCGTATAATCACTTCATTCCATTTTTTTTCAATTCTCATTCATTCTTACTAGTGTATTACCCGTCGAAATTCGACGGGTATATATTTTCTTGTAATTTATAGTATATTTTATGTTGTTCTTATGATAATTATATAAAATAATTTTTTATGTAAATTATTTATATAATTAATTAAATTAAATTAGTAATACATTTTAAATTATATTAATGTCAACAACTTTTAGCAATTAAATTATTAATTTTGTTGAGATAATAAAAATACCCATTAGTTTTCATATGAAATTTTATAAAAAGTTGACACGTAAGAAAAAAAAGAGTAGAAATACATATAAATTTGACATAGGTATCATATAATTCCGAACTTCTAAAAGCATAACTAATTATGAAAATAATCTCGCCTGATATTTAAAAGACCATAACTGATTTATCGAACATCGTATCATTTGGAGTTTTAAGACCAACCAAGTTGTGGGCATCAGCTCGTCGCAAACTTGACAGATCACCTCTAACTTTTGAGCATCATCTTGTCTGAAACTTGAAAGAGAATCATCTTGTCTAAAACTTGAAAGAGCATCATCTCGTCTGGAGTTTTGAGTATCATCTCATCTAGAGTTTGAGAGAGCATCATCAAATATGAAATTATATTCAACCATGACTCCAATTGTCAACTATCTAACAAACATAACTCTAACAATTTAGATATTTTATTTATATATGTAATTTTATTAGTTCAAACTCTAGAGAGAAAGGAAAGAGAAGAGTTCTTAAAGCAGTAAAAGAGAGAGCGTGTGCTTTATTTAATCATCGTAGGTATTTATAGGCATTACAGTCGGGGTAAAGTAATAAATTCGTCTGGTCATCTATTCCGCATGCTCACCATTAAACTAATTAAGGCTATTATTATATTATAACTTGTCAGGTCGTTGTCCCCTAATTACAGAGCTGGATTATGTCCTCATCATCCCGCTCTGTCTAGTAGCTCTGGATTTCCTTCCTTGGGGCAGACTTCTACTATTTGACTCCGCTCTGCTAAGTAGCTCTGCCTTCAAACTTAATTTAAAATTAATTTTATTGAAAATTAAGAATATAAATATTATATATATATATATATATAGGGTAGTGCTATTCAATGGACTTCCCTTAAACTATAATATAAGACTAATTTATCACCGTAGATTTTTCCAGATCGGCGGCTGGATTGAAATCTATTTGGGTTGTATAATGCATCTAATAAACTAAATTGTGCAGACGTGCTTGTGATGTAAGGGTATAATTGCCCATATAAAATTGACTTTCCAAATCTTATATTTTCGTTTCCAATTCTCAATCAAATCTTAAATAGGTAATTTAAGATTTGCAATGATTACAACTCGGTATATTCAATAGAGTGACAGAATTATAGTAGTAACTGATTCCCACCTAAATTTCCACTGAATCATTTCGTGGATATAATTAAATATTTGAATTTTGTTTCATTTCGTGACTTTCGTGAATTTTAAATAGCATACACGAATAAAAAAAGTTTGCTTTATGAATGAAGAGATATGTTGGTATGAATATTAGGGTTGTACTATTTATATATTATGAGATATGCAAAGTTATGAAATCATGTTTGGTGAAAACTATTTAAACTTTTATAATTTATGTACTCAGTATGTATGACTTGCATGAATATGTGAGTGCGGTTGTATGAATTTTTTTTCTTCCAAATGATTGGTCAATGAATATATTTAAAAGCATACATATTTTTATTAAATAATGGTGTATTTAGTTTGTGGTATAAATGATTTAAAGTGTTGAGTGTTTTTCTAAACTATGCATAAGAATTATATCATGTCTGATGTAGATGTATCTACATTGGCTTTGTAAAATAAATTTATTTTTGAAATGGATCATTTTGAATATACATTCATGCATTTCACGTGTATAAAAAAATTCATTAAAAAACCAAAAAAAATATGTTGTCTACCAAATAAACCAAAAAAACTAAGTAAAAAAAATTCATATAGGTGTAAGTAAAATATTCACGCATAACTGAATACAGAAAATGCATAAGAAATAAACTGAGATCACATAACAAACTATTCATATAGGTGGATGTAAAACATTAATATACCTCTATTTAAAACCTTAGTATAGAAACTATATAAAGTTCTTGAATTGCGATAATATGGGAAAGACATACAATAAACATTTGCAATAATATGAACGAGATCATAAAGAGCTTAATGTAATTGGAAATATATTCAAGTACGTACTCAATAAATAATTAAACACAATTATGCAAAACAAAATAATCATAAAATTTGTTACAGTTATATTTAAAAAATTCTTACAAGAGTGAACACAGAAAATGCATACAAAATAAACTAAGATCATAAGAAAATATTCATACGCTATACGTAAAATATTCATGAAAAACCATACAGAGTACGAATAAATTCTTGAACTGTTATCATGAAATTAAAAGTAGGCTTAGAAAATCCAATCTCTGTACGAATAAATTCATAACGTATAATTTATATTAGGGTATGAATTTTTCATATTATTAATGAATCAAAACCCAATCTCTGTACGAATAAATTCATGAACTGATATCATGAGCTTAAAAGCAGGAAATATTCATATCGTATAAGTAAAATATTCATATAAAACAGTGAAAAAATTCGTGAATTGAGTAAGTATGCAAGGATCATGAAGATCTAAGTGTAGCTGCAAATGTATTCAAGTTCATACTCCAACTAAAACAAATGTGTTCCTTGTAGATGGCTTCCAACATCTCTTTTTTTTCTTCGGCTGTGCGTCAGACATCTCATCATGTGTGCCGAGATTAATCCCTTCTCTGGCACACACGAGGTGGCGATATATAATTTGACCATATTTCCCCTTCTTAGAGGACCCTCTACGAACATCGAATCCAGACGAATATTCGTATTTCTTATAAAACTGAAATGCATTTTCTTCAGACTTGAAGACTTGACTAACAAACGGCTTCACATATTCATCACAAACTGGTATATATAAGTGGTCACCATTTTGAACGCCTTCATTGTTCAAAAAATAACAACATTAGCAAACAAAACAGATAAAAAATTGATGAATGAAACATAAATCATGGTATGAATATTTAGATAATTAGATGTGAACACTGAACATCCTAAACAATTCATTAATAATATGAAAATATGTATTACTGCATGAATAAATAAGTGTAAATACATGAACCTAATTTGTTATACGAATCATCCATGCAACAAAATATTAGTAAATGACTCAAACTACAATTTATATTAGAGTATGAATTTTTCATATTGTTAATGAAACAAAACTCAATCTTTGTACGAATAAATTGATGAACTGATATCATGAACTTAAAAGCATGCAATATTAATAAGAAATTAAACAAGAAAATACTCTACCGAATCGTATTAGTAATTACTACTTGTGAATGAAATAACCATTTATTTTAGGTTTCGATTCTTCAGAGAAGTATAATAGTATATATAACTATACAACTGCAGTTCTTCATTATCGGTATAGCATCTATGAAATAATAATTAAAAAAAAACATCTATGAATATTTCGCTTATACCTGGATTGTCGATAAGAACTGATATCGCGAAGTGTGTGAAAACCCTCGATTTTCTGTTTCCGTTGGCAGACATCTCGGTTTTAGAATCTGATAGCATATGTGCGAAAATTATGGATTAATGAATATATGGAGAAAATATGGATGAATTATGATATGGAAACATGGTCCCCTATATTGTGGAAAGATATTAATTAAGGAAATTGTAATTACATCTTTAACCTTCTAATAAATCTCGATTTATGCCATTCAGATTTTTCAAATCAAAATCTAACCGTCCATATAAATTTAATCAAGCGTTGAGATTGAGTCTTATTTTATAGGATAAGATAGAGTCTTATTTTAGCGCAACCCTATATATATATATATTATGTGGAGGGCTACAGTGAAAACACATCTTAAAATATAAATATAAACGTTTTTTAATGTACGAATTTTATCCAACATGGTTACGAATTCATCCAACATGGTTACGAATTGTGAAAAATAAATTTTTGCTACCTTTGGGATTCGAACCCAGGACCACGAATTCATCCAACAGGGTTACGAATCAACCGTAGATCTTGATGATCTAAGGGCTGAAAATCATTTATATTTTATACACTTAAGAGTGTTTTTATTATAGCCCTCCCCTATTATATACACTACAAAAAAAGCGCTGATTACCGACGGCTAAATGCCGTCGGTAAAAAAAGACGGCCGCCGGTAAATAGTGTTACCGGCGGCGATAACGGCGGCAATCTCCCGCCGCTAAATGGTTCGTCGGCAACGACAATAACGGCGGCGAACATCCGCCGTCGGCAGTTAACGGCGGCGATGCCGCCGGAATTGTCGTCGTTAAACGGCGGAGAATAGCCGGAGAAATAGCGGCGGCAGACACCGCCGCTAGTTACCGAGGGCTATTTTGCCGTCGGTAGAGAGCCACCGGAGTCCGGCTGACCCTGCCGGAAAACTACCGACGGCGAGTACCGCCGCTAACTAGCGGCGGCGAATCGCCGTCGGTAAAAAACTGCCGCCGGCCGGTGGGTCACGCCGGAGGATGGCCGGGTATTTACCGAGGGGAAATTGTCGTCGGTAACTACCGACGGCGTTTTGCCCACGGTAATGTTTTTTATTTTATTTTTTTATTTGATTTATTTATTTATTTATTTATTTATTTTATTGTATATTGTATATCCACAATTTATTTCCGTATTTATACGGTATTGCATACTTTAAACGAACTTCCCAGTCGGCGACCCGACTTCCCAGTGGGTCACCCATCTTGCTTGTGCTATGTGTCAAGCACGCTTAACTTTGAAATTCTTTTCGAGTGATCACCAGTACAGAACACTCGTATTATTGATATATCTACATCTATTAATTCATTTAAATGCTATATACTCACTCATATAATTATAATCTTTGAATATGTGGAGATAATACCTTAAATATGTTGTTAATTAGTGAGCGAGTTCGTTTCGGTCCTTATTTTTATCGTCGGTAAAATATTTAATTAATATTTAATAATTAATTAATTAATTAATTAATTAATTAATTAATTTTTTTTTTTTTTTTACATTAATACACCAAAAGTGTTTTAATTTGGTTATTATAATGTGATTTGAATTTATTTGTTTATGTTAAATGCAATCATCATCATCATTGCCATAAATATATAAAACATTTATAGTTTTAATAATTAAAGCACTTGAAATATATAGTTCAATAAAACATAAATTTGAAAAGAAAGTGCAAATGTAATTTTGTTTGAAAACATAAACATAAGTCTAAGCATCATCATCATCATCATCATCGGCATCAGGGTGTGGAGGTGGCGGGGCATTATACATCCTCATAAACGCCTCCAATTGAGCCACGCGGTCCTGCATCTGTTGGCGTTCTGCTTGCTCTGCCGCCATGCGCTCCTCTATCTGTTGGCGTTGTGCTTGCTCTGCCGCCAATCGCTCCTCCAGCGTGGAGATCCGTGTCTCATAAAGCTGCTGAGACACCGCAGAAGTGCCCGTGCTGCGGATAGACCCCCTACTAGCCTGACTCTGCCCGGCACTCCCGACGCCGTAGATCCGTGACCTATCAATTTGCACCACCTCCAAATACACCTCGTCTAGCCGCTCCTGTCGTCCTGTGGCAGCGGCCAGTCGATGAACCTCGGCCTAATACATACATAACAATGCATAATTGTTAGAAAATAAATACATTCACTAAATATTTGAATAAACTTAAACACTTACGTCAATTCTAGCATCTCTCTCCGACGTATAACTTCCGTCGGCGTACGTGTGGAGGCGGAGGAAGGTGGCATAGTTCGGTGCATCCTGGGGAGTACCAGGATCCAAGCTCTGTATATGCATTTATATAAGATAAATAAGTTATATTAGTCAATATATTAATTTAATTTATATACTTAATTATTTGTTAATTACATACCATATACTGCTGCAGGATACGAGTCGACTGGGACCCGCCCACGTGCCTACTGATCCCTGTACCCTCCCCATCGGGCTCGGACATCCGGTTGGCACGAGCTCGAGTTGAAACAGCCTCAACCTCGGGCTGATGCCAGTAATCCCGGAGTCCAGTCCAGAAATCGGGAGTCATCCAGACGGGCCTAGACATCTCTCTCCCTTGGCTGATACACTGCTTGAGAGTTGACTTGTAGTCGCTCATCATGTCGGAGTACCTTTTGCGGGCTTTTGTCTCCCACATGATCCTCACGTCATGCTCATCCTCGGGCTTCCACGTAAACTCTTTCTGTTGAAAGAAAGAGAATTAATTTAATATCAAACATTTTAACAATTTAATATGATATATTTATATGTATTATAAATTTAATTGTACCTGTAATTCATCAAAAAATTTATCCTTCATCGCCGGGGGCGTCAACTTCCATGTGTACCCGCCTGTGTTTTCAAACATCTTAAATGTGCACGTGCAAGCTTTGGACAGGCCAGTGGGCTCCAACAAAACACTGTGTACAAGTAATTTTGTCACTTAATCATGGTGTACGAGAAACAGTAATTTTAACTAATGTACTTACCCAGTCTCAGGATGCCTCTGAAATACCGTCCTCCCATCAGGTGCCTTAACCTCTCTCTCTCTGATAGCGGCAGCTGTAGGGCCCCTAGGCCTTCTAGCCCGTGAACTACTAGAAGCATTGGGAGTCTCGGGAGTCCCAGAAATATGCGTCCCAGACCCATCAGATGTATCTGCTGTAGCTTCTGGCGCATTAACGCCAGATTGCCTCCCAAATCCCAACAAACCTCGAGAGGTAGACATGATGCCTGTTGCATACAATTAAATTAACAAACGCTTTCACGAAACGTAACATTAACAGTAACTAACAAACATAAACATAAACATAACAAATTTGCAATCAAATTCAACCAAAATGTGCATTTACATTTATTCATAAGCATCACTACTATCATCATCACTATCGTTAGATGTCAACGGGGAATCATCGTCTTCTGCTTCATCGTCATCTTCAATCTCAACGACTCCACCGAGGGGATGAAGGAGAAGTGGTTGTTCAATGCCTACACTTGTGTGAGTAGGCATAATAGTAACCACTTCTTCTTGAAATGGTTGATCTAATGTTGATGTAGATGCTGCAGTAGACACTTCAACCTTAGATCTTGCGTTGACTTTGCATGCTGACCACCAATTTTTCTTTGATTGGTTCGTACTGGGATAGGGACAGTAAAACACTTGAACTACTTGACTCGCCAAAACAAAGGGATCATACTTCCTATATCTTCGTGTGTGGTTCAGTGAAACTAACTTGAAGTCTGTATCAATAGAAGTTCCCTGAGCCGACAAGTCAAACCATTCACAGTTGAACAAGACTGTCTGCTTAATTGGATACCCCGGATACTCCAGCACGCAAACCTCTTGCAGACGCCCATAAAAGTCTAGCACATCTCTATCACTACCATAGACCGAACCTTTTATGCAAACGCCACTGTTCACAGTCGCACTCTCTCTATCATGATCAGTTGTGTGAAACCTGTAGCCATTCACGAAATAGCCGGAGTATGTTTCAATCTCCCTTAATGGTCCAGCTGCAAGCGACCTAATATAAGGGTTCAACTCGTCGTTACAAGGACGACAAACCTGTTTCACACAAATATCATTTAAGTTTGCTAGCCAATTTTAGAGTAAGTAAATGTATATTTAACATAAATTTATCGTCTCTTACGTAATGGTTAAACCACAGAATAAACTCGTTGTGAAACGCGACTTCAAACTCTGCATCAGTCATGTAAGGATTTGCATATCGTTTTTCCTCCTTGAAGATCCTTGGATACAAAGAATCAAATAAATATGTTAACACCTATATATGATGAACACTTCTTATACGTAAATTGAACGAGAATACTCACTTGCTATATGTCTCTGCAACCTCTGCACAATTGCTCAAAATATACATGTGTGCAGCATGCCATTCGCGCTCATCCATGTATCTCTTCGTCCCTCGGCCAAGTGAACGCCCAATAGGTTTGAATATGGCGAGACAAAGAGGATCATCATTTTCAGCAACGGGCATCTCAATATTGCGAGGCAAAGTTGTCCACTTTGTAGATATTTGATCTTCAAAGTAAAACGAAGAGAAGGTTGACATTTCTGCATGTAAGTATGCATTGGCGATGGACGCCTCAACCTTGGCTTTGTTCTTTATATGATTTTTTAATGTCCTCAAATATCTTTCAAAAGGATACATCCACCGATATTGCACTGGACCAGCCAATCGTGCCTCATCTGCCAAATGAACTGGTAGGTGCTCCATTGAATCAAATAAACTAGGCGGGAAGATACGCTCAAGTTTGCAAAGAGTAACAGCTATCTTCTCACTCAGTATTCTCATGTCATATATGGCCACGTTGCGGGATGTTAATTCTCTGAAGAAGAAACTTAACTCTGTAATTGCCTCCCAAACATTCTTAGGAAGAAGTTCTTTAAATGCAACAGGCAGAAGGATTTGCATGAACACGTGACAGTCGTGACTTTTCATGTTGTGCATCTTCAGGGCGTTCATGTCAACGCATCTACTAATATTTGACACGTACCCATCGGGAAACTTAAGACTCTTGATCCATTGGAGTAAGATCTTCTTCTCTTCCCTGTCAAGCGTATAACATGCTTTCGGATACCCTCGAGTTCCATCCACTTTCTTCAACTCTTTCCGCTTGCAGAAGGTGTTCAATTCTTCTCTAGATTTTTCTGTATCTTTTGTCTTCCCCTTCACATTCAGGACAGTATTAAACACGTTATCAAACACATTTTTCTCAATGTGCATAACATCCAGATTATGTCGAATCAAAAGATATCTCCAATAGGGTAGATCCCAAAATATGCTTTTCTTTTTCCACCCTACATCTTGATATTTGGCGAGTTGAGCGTTCCTGCCATCGAAGTCTTCGGTAACCTTCACGAAGCCTAACCCCTCGATTTGATTCAAGATTTGTATTCCTGATCTTTGTTCTGGTGGACCAACATTGCATGTCTTATTCATCAAGAATGAAGTTTTGTTTCTCCTAAACACATGGTTAGGAGGTAAGAACTTCCGATGATTATCAAACCACGATTGTTTTCCACTCATCGGCAAAGTGAATGCTTCTGTATTCTCCATGCAATGTGGACATGCCAATTTCCCAGCTGTACCCCACCCAGACAACATAGCGTACGCTGGAAAATCACTGATAGTCCATATCAGAGCTGCTCGCATCTGGAAATTTTGCTTCAACGATATGTCGTAAGTGTTCACACCAACCTCCCACAGAGATTTTAACTCGTGTATCAATGGCTGTAAGAATACGTCCAACTTCATCTTTGGGTTTGATGGGCCAGGCACGAGGACTGTGAGGAACATGAATTGTTCTTTCATGCACAACCACGGAGGCAGGTTATACGGCGTGACAATAACTGGCCAAGAAGAATATTGACGCCCTGATTGTGCAAATGGGGCAAAACCATCTGTAGAGAGGCCCAACCTCACATTTCTAATCTCATCGGCGAATCCAGGAAAGACTGAATTCAAATGTTTCCATGCCGGAGAGTCGGCCGGGTGGCGCATTATCCCATCGTCTGTGGAGGTCGCATGCCACCGCATATGTTCAGCAGTTGCAGGAGATGCAAACAATCTCTGCAATCGGGGCGTCAAGGGAAAATAGTGCATCTGTTTAGCGGGCACTTGTTTCTTTCTGCGACTCCCAGATGCACGCAAGCTGTCCTTATATCGTGATTGGTCACAGAACATACAACTATGTAGCTCACTAGTTTCCCCCCAATACAACATGCAGTTATTAACACAGCAATCGATCTTCTCTACTGGCAAACCCAAACCACGTAGATTTCTTTTCGTACTATAGAAGTCTTCTGGACAGTTGTTACCCTCTGGTAAAGCAGCTTTCATCATCGAAGACATCTGATTGTAAGTCCTCTCTGACATGTGGCTTTCAGTCTTTATGCTCATGAATTGAGTCATCCAACTTAATTGTGAGTACGTGTCACATCCTGCGTACAATGGAGTATCCGCTGCATCCAACATATTATAAATCTGTTGAGCGTCATTATTGGGCGGCTGCTCCAGATTTGGAGGATCTTGATAATTACTAGGTCCAGCATGGTCATGCACCATCCTTTCGTAGTTATTATATAATCCATCATCCTCATTCATTATAGCATGTTCTCTCGGCATAGACAGCGGTGCTTCCCCGTGACAAACCCAAACTTTGTAATTCAGGACAAATCCACGCCTACTAACATGTTCTCTGACCGTAGGTACATCTAAATACGCTTGATTCTTGCACTTCTTACACGGGCACCTAATGTTACCTTGTCCATCTGTGTACGCCGTTTGATTGAACGCCCACTTAAGGAAAAACTCAAGCCCCGTTTCAAATGCGGTACGATCATTGTATCTCGCGTACATCCACGTACGATTATCACTCATTCTTGCAAATTCTAATTGAAAAAAACAAATAAAACATAATAAATTACTTGAAATCTAACAAAATTTCGACAGCATAACCCCACTATCCTAACTACCAAGTGCTCGACTCTACCAGCAACTATAGTGACCATAGTGGTCCTAATTTACTAAGCCTATACTAGGTCTACCCGACCCCCCAATGTCGAAGCAATAATACAATACAAATAAAAGCAATAAAAATCATGGTAATTAAATTAAAAACAATCATTTGTAGGGAGAAGATCCTTAAGAAATAATCAATTTCTATCCCAAAGGGAGAAGATCCTTAAGAAATTGATTAAATCTATCCCACAATATATATATATATATATATATATATATATATATATATATATATATAATAATATAACATTTCATAAACACATAGCACATAACATTTAATTTAACAAAATTATCCAACATATATAAATTATTCTAACAAATTAACAACTTACAATATAATTTAAAATTAATCATGCTTCATAATTTAAAATTAAACTAACAACATCATATATTAAATGGATTAATATAATTTAAAATTAATCATGCTTCATATAATTTAGTTATAAACAAAATCTATTATAAATTAATTAACTATATATAACAAATAAATCTATTTAATTAATATATAATTAAATACATAAATAAATTCATAATTAAATAATTAAATAAATAAATTAGAGAGCGTACGGTGGTGGTTTCCGGTGGATGTCGTGAAGAAGGCGGTGAAACGAGGTCGTCGAACTACAATAAATAATATAAGTGAAATTATATAATTATATATATATATATAATTAAAATTAATTAAATATATATATATATATATAGATCTAGAGAGAGAGAGAGAGAGTTACCTGCTGGGTCGGCGGCGGTCAGCGGTCGGCGGCGGCGGCGGAAGAGCAGCAGGGGGGGGGTTTATTTTCTGTTCGCGTGGGGGGGGTTGCGGCGCAGAAACTGAAAAAAGTTGCAAACCCGCTGCCCTATATTTTAAAGATTACCGACGGCAAATGCCGTCGCTATCTAGCGGCGGTAAGTTTGCCGCCGTTAATTGTATTAATTTAATTATTTAATGCGTATTTTAACATTAACGGCGGCATCGCCGTCGTTATCTACCGGCGGCAAGTTTGTCGTCGGTAACTGGCCGGTATATTCGAGAGTACGGGTCGCCTGGAATGCCGCCGTCGTGCCGCCGTTAGCTACCGACGGCAAAATCGCCGCCGGTAGATTTCGCCGGTAAATACGCGTTTTTTTGTAGTGATATATATATACACACACAATATGATATATTGCAACATATACATATAACATGTACGCTATTGAGAAATATAAAATTAATAACAAATATACATCTAATCACTAACATTCAATTAAAATAATTTATCGTATATAGATTATAATTTTTTTCTTATCAGACATATAAATCTAATTTTTATCTAGAAAAAATAAATAATAAAATTTATTGATTTAGATTATATGTAATGTTAATATTATTATATATATACATTTATTATTAACTATATTTATTATGATTAATGAATCTTTATATAGAATGTAATAGTTAATTAATTAATAAATGATGAAGATTATATATGGTAAATTTTGAAATGGTGAGATTTTAGATATGCCACATAGGTTAAGGCTTAATCCTATTAGAGTAATAGATTTTTTCTAAATTTTTAATCAATTTTCATATCTAAAAAAGATTTATGTTTGTATTTCATTTTATTATATAATATTAGTTTAAGTTTATCACTTCATACTCACAAATTAATTTTTATATATATATATATATATATATATATATATAATACAATTATATTTTGATCCGTAAACATATAAAGTATCTAATTTTTTAATTACACTTTCTCAAAATAACAAATAAAAAAATTAATGATATTTTTATGCGAAGATAAATTGTATATTTCAATGCATGCTTGTGAGATAAATTATTAAATAATTTAATTTATGAGATAAATGAATTCCATTTAATAATATTTAATATTAAATTAATGCATGCATTAATCATTTTAATATTAAATATATATATAATAGCAAAATAAATCCCATTTACGTGACGTTGTATCGAATATTTTCCTTTTTATGTATTTAATCATTTTTTTTCCGGGCACTAATGAATTATTCGTATGTAAATAAAACTTGGTATTTATAAATTTTTAACACAAACAAGCTAAGATGTCATTGATGTTATGCTCAGCAGTACGTGGGAGGGTTTACCCTACGTGGCATCGTATAATCATTTTATTCGAGTTTACCTTAATTTTTATGCGTTTTTTATTTTTTCCAAATCTCTAATCAAAATCCCCACCTCTAATCAAACTATATAATAAGTTTCTTGATTCTCTATCTTTAATCAAACTCGGGTCGGGTACAATATAACCGTACCCAAAGTTTGGGTACCCATACCCAAAATTTAGCATTTATGTTACCCGTACCCAAACCTAAACGGTTATATGTGTCGGTTACCGAAGTCATTTCATGCTTAATCGAGTCCGGTTAATTAGAAGATCGGTTTGATTCTAACCGAATCAGACCGATTACCACTCCTACTAATAAAAATAATTGAAATTATATTATACTGTACTACAAAAAAAAGTTTCTGTTAGTGACATGAGACTTGACAGTTAATATTCATGTCATAAAATTAGTGACGTTTGAAAGTGTAACTATTAGTAGGGGTGGTAATCGGTCTGGTTCGGTTAGGATCAAACCGATTTTGAATAAAAATAATTAAAAATTATAACATAATAAGAGTGGTACACGGTGTACACACTGTATTTTAAGACATATGATCCATTTGGCCCTGGTATCGGTAAAAGTGTACAGTAAATGTAGCACTTTGATGATGGGAAGCACTCCAAAATAAGTGGGAAATGATAAATAACACTTAAAAACCGAAATCTAATACTCTAGTTAACTCGATAGATACAATTATCCGAGTGAAAATTACATGAAAAAATAAAAATAAAAAAGCTTCACAATACATTTCTAAATTCATGAAACTTACATAATTACATTACACTATGAGGGTAAGTAACTGAAAATCCCTTCCGTGAACAATAAATGATTGGCAACTGTTCTCTTCAAGAAAAGTGACTTTTATTATGAAAGATGAATTAGCTAGAAAGATAGATACTCATATTTCACGAGTTACTTGGAAATTGGAATTAGGTAATAATATTGTGAAGGTAAGACTTGTGGGCTAAATTGAATATTCCATTTTTGTTTTTCTTCTTAAACATGAGAATCCCTAATTATGATGTTCATGTCATGATATATATGGAATCATTCTCTCCACTTTTTATTGTGTGATGGATATTAGGCTTGTTAGCTAGTCAGGTGATTTTCTTTCTGCACCACTTTTTAAGTGTCCATTGTATACAGTTATAAAGAAATGTCACGTGACACTCAATTAATATAATTATATCATTATATATTTGTCTGCTGTTTGAACCTCTTTTTATTCACGCATAATATGTGGACAATGCATGTAAGATCATCACATCAACATGGTAATTATTACTTGCAAGTGGTTATATAAGTCGTCATTTCACTGCTTATTTATCTACAAAAAGTTCATCAAAATCTTATACGTCGGTTTTGTTATTTTAGTGGAGGAAATACTTTTTTAATTTCTAATTTTTTTTCATTTCGTTACTACTCTTAATTTTATTTTTTTCCGATTTATAATACAAATATCAAATAATTAAGAACCTGTTAAAAGCATAAAGGATTTTCTCTTCAATTCGTATAACGTAACACATATACGTACATAGTTAGGGTTGAACAAAATACTGAAAATCAAATTGAAAAATTGAATTCGATTGGATTCTTAATTTTGAATTTTTTTTATTTGTTTTTTCCAAAATCAGTTCGGTTCGAGTTGGTAATTTTAGATTTAAATTTGAATTATATTAACCTAACATTAATTTTACTTGAATAAAGTGATTTTAATTATAATTTTCTAAATTCCAACTCTAACATTTAATCTTTATATTTGCAGATGGATTAAATGTTAATACTCTTTCCATCTTGAAAAAATAATCATAATTTCTTATTTTGAGACATCCACAAAAATAATCGCATTCTATTTATAGATACTACCTCATAATATATTACTATCAATATATATTAGTGAGCCCTTGTACATTTAATTATCATTATTAACATTATCAGTGAGTTGGATAATTTCTCACTATACTCAACCACTTTTATTATAACTCGTGACACTCTTAAATTATTTTACAAGTCGGAGAGAGTATCGTTTAATTAAAATAAATTCCTAAATAAGAAAAGTTTCAATTTTTTATTTTTAGGATTTAGAATTTTTTTTTGGTTTGTTTTGATTTTATTCTAAAATTTTGAATATTTTGAACAACTTAATTCGATTCAATTCTTGAATAAATAAATAAATTAATAAAAAATTATTTTATTTGGTTTCAGGAAAAAAATACTTATAAATAATTATTAATTAGCATTTGCATCCGTACAATGCACGAAATGTGTTAATTTTATACTATATATATATATATATATATATATAAGAAATTATAATAATAAAATTGATATTATAAAGAAAATTAAGAAAATAAAATAAGTATATGTTTTTCGTGAGATGTGAGACTAATGAATAAGTCAGTATATAGTGATGAATAAAGTAGTTAATAGTGTTGAATAATGATATTAAAAAAATTAGTAAAATTTTCGCTTCCTCCAAGATTCGAACCCAGGTAAAAAAATTTCTCCTCCAAATAAATATCAGTCATAAGCCACATAAATCGACACCTATAAATCAATCTAAAATCTCATCGTATATAAGGGATCTCCTTAAAATCATTATATGTATATATATATAAATAGGGGTGGGCTAAAATAAAAACACATTTTAGAATATTAAATAGGAACTATTTTCAGCCCTTAGATCATATCAAGATCTACAGTTGATTCATCACCTTGTTGGATGAATTCATGGTCCTGAGTTCGAATCTCATAGGTAGCAAAAAATTATTTTTTTCACAATTCATACATTTACACAACGAATTCATACGTGCTCCACACATAATTCATAACGAGGCAAAACATATAGGTTAAACCCGAAAAAATACAGGATGTGTGATGCAAATAAGATTGAAATTCTAGAACTAAAATTTTTTTTTTTTTAGAATTATAAGAGGTATCTATTATATAATCAAATAAAAAACTGGTACGCAGGCGAGACCACTATTCATACAAAAATGAGAAAATTACTTGCATGTAGGTGAGATTGAAATCATGATCTTTCACACAGAAAAATCTTTGAATGCTTCAATTTTATCACTTGAACTAAACTCCGTTTGCAAGTTTTTGAACTAACATTGCTTCCACAATTTTCAATTTTATTTTCGAGTCAAGAGCAGTGATTAACAAGCTAAGTTTAATTACAATTCCATATATGATTGCATTTGTAGTCAAATCAAAGTGGCATGGAAGGTTTGTTTCTATTAATTGCCTGACATCGATCCTGCCTGGTTAAGCAATAAAATAACCTTTTACCTAATTGTGGCAAAAGAATTTGCCTTCTTAAATTACCTATTTTTGTTTGTTAATTATTATGGAGGAATAAGGTCTTCAAAGCTTTCATGTCAATAGTTACATACACAAGTAATTGTGGAAATGATGTCGTTTGAGACTTGGCAAATAATGGAGATAAGGAAACAAGAAAAAGAAAAGTGGGGAATCTGATCTTAAACCATAGTTATCTTTAAGTCGTTTTCTGGAAACGTGAGTGGGGTATATTCTTGGCGTCGGTCATTTATATATAAATTAATATTAGAAGATTTTTTTTATAGAAGTGTGAATAAAGAATAAATTAATTTAATATATAAATAGTTATATTCAGTTAATGTGGTGAAATTCTCGCTATCTCCATAATTCAAATTGAGGTGAGAATGACTATTCATGCATTAGATTGATTTATTCGTAAATTTTATTAAGTTGTTCGTTATTAATTCTCATCCTCACAAAATATATTCTCACTAAATCATCCTCATAGTTTTGCATATAGTCAAATAATGCTATGCATATTTGTGTGTAACATTATGCATATTTATATTTTCCTTTATGTATATTCGTGTTCAACTATATGCATAGTACTATGCGATACCGTCAGGTATCTCTCGCCGCTGGTCACTTAACGGATCATACTTTCTCAGATGAGTCACATACTGATACTTTCTCATGCATATTTCTATCCAACATCATACATATTGGTGTTCAATTATATGCATAATTTTGACGACGACCACGAGAAATAAATGAATTTTAGGTAAAAAGATAAAAAATAAAATTAAGAAAATTTAAATATATATATATATATATATATTAATTTTTGAAAATTTTATTCATATTTTACCCATGTGTGTATTTTTCCTTGGAAATCCTTGGAAGGCATCAGCCGCGTGTCACTCTCCAAGCGCGCCACATATACACATTATGTGGTCCTTATTTATGATCTCTATACTATTATAACTACATGATCCACTCTCTAGATCTCTCTCTCTCTATATATATATATATATATATATATATGTGTGTGTGTGTGTGCGTGTGCGCGCGCGTGTGTGTGAGAGTGGTTATGTTATAGTGAGATTAATGACTATTTTTGTGAGAAATGAGAATAACGAATAATTTAATATAAATATACAAATAAACTGCTTGCAATGCACCAATAGCGGTTAATACGGTGAAATTTTCGTGCCTTCTAAGATTCAAACTTAAGTTTGGACGACTATTTATGCATTATAAGCTGCTTATTCGTAAATTTATATCAATTTATTCGTTATTTTCTTTTTACAAGATAAATTTAAATAAATTAATATTAATCATAGGTTTTGAATATCTACCGTTTCGAATTCATTCTCACCGGATCATTTCTCTTTCTATATATATTCCTAATTATTGTTATGTCTTGAGTTTCCCGCTTCGCAGTACAGGTGTTTTATCTCAGTACTATATATATATACTTGAGATCCGTAATCTGTAACCCCAGTTGCATAATAAAATTAATTTGTTATCCCCTTTACCTATGGATGTAGCCAAATTGGTGAACCACGTAAATCTATGTCTTCTTTACGTTTTCTATTTAATTGTACTCCTTAATCCTATTCCGTCACAACACTAATTAATGCACAATACTTAATTTATTTTTATTAAGGACATATTGAAGTGTAGTTTGTCGTACTATCACCCTCCCGTTCGTACACCGGAATCAACAATCAAAAACTTTGTTAGAGTTATTTTAATAATTATTTATTAACTTTGAATAAATTATTGATTTATCTTCTTCATTAAATAATTTAATTAGAGAATTAATACTCATATTTGCGGATACAAAAAGGAAGAAATGAGAAAATTTAAATCCAACAAAACTTTGTCAAAGATATGGGTAGGGGATACTATAAGTTGGAGAAAAAGAATTAAAGTTTGCAAGACTTGATCTTTTATGAAAATAGAGATGTTGGTTAATTTACTTAACCAACAAGACTACTTTGACTCCAAGTAAAACCTAAAAGGCACGTTCATACCCCACGTTCTCAGCTACATTTTTCTTGTCCACCAAGAATATATTGCATCTATAATTAAATAGGGACAAAGCTTCATGCATTCGATACCATTCCAAATGCAAAGACATACAAGTACAGAAGCTCGAAGCTATTGTTCCAATATCTTACATGACATCTAGTTCAAAACGTGTGTCTAACATTCCTTAAGTGAGAGACTCGTTTGTTTGGGCTAGTCGATAGGTTTGTATGTTGAATATTCATACATTAGCTTCATTTGTAATCTAGGTTTTACTAGCATAGTTGATAGGATTAATTAAAAGAGATTTCTTATTCTATCAATACCACTCAATAAGAGAAATTTTATTGAGTGTGATTCATGTATCTTTACTATAGGATTTTTATACAATTAATTAATATTGGGTTGATTGTTCCATCATTCTATTTAATATTTTTATACATGTGAAAGCAACAAAACTTTCAAACTTCAATTTATGTTCCATATGATATGTAAGACTATATATCAATCGGGTCATTTTCCGGGGACTGAAAATTTGCAGTCTATAATTTCTAGATAGAAAATCGGGTCATTTTTGTCAATTTCATAAATCGTTGAGTAAAAAGACAAAAAAGTGAACGGTGAGTATAATTTCTAGATAGAATATCAAAATATACTCCACAACCATGCATTAGAAATTAAGAAAACCTTTTTGTCAAGTTAAGAAAAACAAAGTAATTAAGTTTGAAAATCAAAATAAAAAAAACAATTAATTGAAATAACCCGCTGGATTTTTGGGTAGTCTACAAGAAATTAAGTTTTTGGTCACATAATCGAACTAGTATTTTTTATTAGGGTAATTGGGCCTTTTTTTTTTTCTTTTTTTTTTTCTTTCTGTTTTTTTTTTTTATAATTCGGGCAAGAAATTTCGGCAACATCCCTCCTTTATATTCGATCTATTTGGAAATCATGTGAGTTTTAGGCTGAATCGATGAATTTCACTTTTAGTGGAGGAAATAATTTTATTGTAGTTAATGGAAATTTTTACTTAAATTTCTATATTTTTTTAAATATCCCATTATTTTCAAAACTTACATTTAAGCCCAACTATGTTAATGGCTTTCGGGATTTTCGTTACTTTGGTTTGTACGGAAAGCTTTTAGATTTGGATTTAATTTTTTCTCTTTTAATTTTTTAAAATAGAAATGAGTATAGTAATGGTCGAGATTGAAAGCGCCTCATGCATCATAGCTTCTACAAGTGATGAGCACACAATACATGATAAATGAAGAGCGGAAAATGCTCTTCTACAATTGAAAACACCAATCACTGCAGCGTTACATGCCCTAATAAACCACACGCCATGCATATATATTTCATTTCATTAAAACTTATTACAATTTAAGATTGAGATCAAGCATCTCCGTTTGTTGACGATCGACGACTCTATAACTTCCCGGCCACGGAGCATCCGTTGACGGCGTTACAGCCCCGTCTCCAAGGTGGGCGTGGGGCTGCACCCCAAGAGAAGCTTGGAAATATCTCACCAAACCCCTCTCCCTTCTGTGAGCATTCTGGTGCCCACCTAATGCTTGCGAGCTGTAGAATATGCGGCCGCAGAATTTGCAGCCGAAGAACTTCGTCGGGTAAGGCCGCGTAGCACTCGGGTTCAATCCCAACCGCTCCCCTCTATTCTGTTCCTGTGTTTCTTCAATATGGATCATTTTTTTTTTGATATTACTTTAGATGGAATGAGTTGAGATATGTAGTGATGATGATATTATATCGATCCTTGGTGGCCACTGAATATTCGATTAGATGCCATGATCGTGAAAGTTTTGGAGTGCAATAGTTGCATGTCGCAATTTGGTGTTGCAAACAAAAAAGTACTGGGGAAAATGATCTTGTGTGGAGATGTAGACTTAGCAATAATGGTAAAGGTGGGGCAATATTTGAAACAGTCTTATTTAGGTTTTTTCTAGCTAGAAACATGAAAATCTAAGCGGGGCATCCCCTTAGTTTGGTTATATTTAGATTCATGCGCATTTCATATAGTACGCCTCACACCTGATGCAAGCCCCACATGTCGGTTTAGTCCTTGCAATATTGGATTGTTCCAAACTCTTTCTAGATAAGTAAATAACTATAACTATTAATATTAAGGGTTCTTTCAAAATAAGTAAATAACTATAACTATTAATATTAAGGGTGCGTTCTTTTCTTTTTTTTTTTTGTAAATTTATCATGAAAAGAAAATGATAAATAAAATTTCACCCTTTAAATTCTTTATTTTTTTTTTCTCATTTCCTATTTGACCCTTACTCATTCCTCATTTTCACTACAAATGAGGGATAACATTATCACACTAAAAATGGAGGGATAATATTATCCCTCATTTGTAGTGAAAATGAGGAATGAGTAAGCATCAAGTAGGAAATGAGGAAAAAGAATTGAATGATTTAAATGGTGAAATTTTGGTTATCCTTTTTTTTTCACGATAAATTGTACCCTGATCCGCATCCTAATTCTCATTTTGATACAATTCCGAATTTTAATCCAAATCGTGTAAATGACATTATTTGATTATACAAATGACACTGTTTATAATTGATACTATTTAGTTAGACAAATGACACTGTCTATAATTGACACTATTCGGTTATATAAATTACATAGCGTATAACTGACACTATAATATAATATTGTAAATGACAGTATTCAGTTATACAAATGACATTGTAACATTTTAAAATATTATTGTGTCATTTGTATAATTGAATAATGTGAATTATAGCCAGTGTTATTTGTATAACCGAATAATATCATTTATACGGTTAGTATTATTTGTATAATCAAATAATGTCAATTATAAATAATGTCACTTACAATTTTATATTATCATTTATATGTAGCATTAGTATGAATAGTGTCTGTTAAGGGATTAAACATTAGAATTGAAAACTTTGTCAGGGAGATGATTATCCAAACTTTAGTATATTTAATTTAAAGCATTCCATTAAGTTAAATTGTACTTTAAAAAAGCTAAAAAACATTTTTAATAAAAAAAATGAAAATAATAGTAGTAGTAATAAATTTTAAAAATTCCTAAAACTATCATCGCGTCCGGCGTCTCCACCTAAAGATGAGAATTCCAGTCTCCACCTAACTCGCCGCTGCACCACCGCCAGCGTCGCACTTGATTTCAAGATTAGCGCCTCCACACAAACTAAATCTAGTCTCAGGTGCAGATCTGCATATGCAGCACGAGCTACAATGGTATTAGGTAACGATCAATCCCTTCCACTAGTATCTCCTCTCTGCAGTTTCATTCATTGCCTTTTCATTTTGGAACAGACATTAAATATTCCGCGATGCAGAGCTGACTATGCAAGTCTAATGTTTCCATTTAGCCCTACAGATGAGTGCGATTGATGTTGGTCCAAATCTTGTGTTCCTTCTTAAAGGAATTGCCTCTGCCTGTGCATTTGTGCAACTATATTTTGTGCTAATCTGGACCTTATGTTACTTCATTTCATTGTTGCCTTAATCGTCCTTGAATCTAATTGCTCTGCTGTTGATTTGCATCTTATTTGATGCTATAATTTCTTAAATACGATCCATCATCTACTTTAGCATTTTTATTTTGTTTTTTAAACGGAACAGGGTTACTAATGTTGTCATCAATCGAGCTATTGCACTCAAGCTTTCTATAATAGATAACTGGGCTTCTTGAAGAGACATGGAGGAATATTCTTAGTTACTTTTATTTTTCCTTTCTGAATTATGCTATCATTCTACAACTTTCTATAATAGATAAGAATAGCTAGTTTTTTGCTTCAGCGGAAGGCATTATTTTCGGTTTAAACTGCAGAACGTGGCCATTTGATGTTTAGGAAATGAAACTTTTTATTACCTGTCACATTCTTATTTTCCACTTTATCCAGAGAGCAGAGTGGATCGTGTCTTGGAATTTTCTAAACGACATATTACATATGTTAGTTTTCTGGATTCCAAGAATCTGCATCACCTTTTCTCACATAATTAAGTGAGTGAAGAAAATGAGTTCCTGCACATGCAGTTATAGATAGATTAAGATATATATGTTGTCTCAATCTTCTTCTTCCGTAAACCCCCTTCCTGTTGATGACTAGTTTATCTAATGTAAAGCATGTCAACTCATTTGTATATCCTCTATGGCCATTCAAAACCAATCAGAGATTGATGAACTTGTTGATGGGACAGTATTGATACTGATCAAGTAAAGGTCATGGGAGTAACGAACTTTCTCCATGTGTCATTTATTTCTTATGTTTTAGATACTTTTGATGCCTGATACTTAGATCAGAATTTGGTTTTTTTGTACCTGACAAATTAGAATGATCAGTTCTGCCATAGATGGATATTATCACAATATTTCTAAATGCTTACCCCCTCATATATAGTTACGTCTATAATGATAAATTTCTCTCAATTGTGTCTCCCTATGGTGTCCACAAGCTTCCTCAAAGAATGCGGGGAGATGATGTTGTACGTGTACACATAGATGTATATACATGTGCTCTTATTACGATTCCTGAAGCCGTCTATCTGTGCTCGAGTGATACATCTGCTATAGTTTGGAGTTGATTTCTATGCCCTCAAGCAGCTGTAACTTTCATTCGTTGTTGACTTCAATTATTAACTATAGTTCGTTTCTTGACTGTCACTGTAGTAAATTTTTCTTGGATGTTAGTATATGTTGCTGCCAATCATAATAAGCCTTGATGTTTGATTAAGCAGAGCTCTATTAGTATTCTGCAAAGAACAAGAAGCCAAAGGTTGCTGTTGCTTCAGTTTTCGGAAATGACAGTGACGAAGAGTGGAGAAATTTCTGACATTTCCAGCTGATATCGTGTTACTTTGAGAGCTCAGGAACATCCCTCTGAGTATACTTCAATGGGTAAATTGTAATCGAGCTGGAGGCTGAGCGATTGTAAAAAGAAGCCATTAGTTAACAAGGCGTGGAGTGCGGGTTCGTTTTGGTTGTTGAAATGGGGCTAAGACAGACTCTTCAGGTAATGGACATTTTCATAAGTTTGTGGTTTGTTCCTTGTATAATTCTCTTAATTCCCCTAAAAAAACTAATCCATTCTTCTCCATGTGATTTAAGCAGTTCAAGGAGGACTATAATACTAAAAAGAAAATTGTAGCAAAGCTGAAATCATGCATGGAAAGATCAATCTTTTTAGAGAGTGAAGATATATAATTAAACTTAAGTGAGCTTTTGCCTTCCCCTTGATGTCTCCAAAGATAATCTATCATTGCTTCCTAGACCATATTTCTAATTTTACCATGAAGTTTTGCACAGAATATATTGTGGAATGAAGAAATTTTCCTATCATTTATTTAGTTCAGACTTTAGATTAAATTATCTACAGGGTTGGTTGATTTACTTTAGGAGGTATGCTGATGTATCATATTTTTATTTGATTTGAGTATAATTAATGTGGTTGGTCCTTCAGGTTTTTGGTGGTTTCATCTGCTGCATATAATAATGGTCTGAGGCTGAGCTATAGGGATGTGCATCAATTGAAAATTTATGTATTTTCATGCAAAACTATAATAGAACGCACTCCTGAAATTAATGTTCACGAGTTTGGAGATTTTGTTGTAGACGACTCTATCAATTCAAACCCTAGAGATAACTAGACTCAAATATGACTAGGTTAAAAATGCTTTTAGGTTCTATATCTTATGCTTTTCAACCACTCATCCACAACTCTTAATTCTAATAATAAAAAATGGTTTGAGACTTTTTTTTTCTTTGATAAATTACACGAGTAAATAAAGAAATTTAAAGATCGCACCATAGCTCGAACCTAGAGGACTTCTGGCCTTTGACATTAACCACTTACCATTAGGTCAATAAATGCACACAAATGGTTTGAGACTTATTAATTCGGAACGCTTGTCATGCTAACTAATTCGCCTAAATTCTAGAAAAGGATTAGGGAGAAAAATTAAATATAATTAGTGAGTTCTAGTTTTTATTCTTTCTGTAACCCAAATAAGTTTTCCGTTAATCTATTGACTGCACATGATTGATTGAATTATCTAACTTAATCAGTGCTCGGTGTGCATGGTTCGATCGTAATGGATAATTCGATACACATCTTAAATTTGAAATTAAAAGATTATTTATTGGTGTGGAGAGAGAAAAGATGGGGAATTAAGGAGAGATGTAGAGAGAGGGATGACGTAGAAGAAGAAAAAATTACTAACTTTTTTTCTAAAAAGAAATTAATAATCAAAATAAGGGTTTTAATCTACGTTAGTTTCGATTTGGCATGTCAATTTTAATTGAAGAGAATTGTTTTGTCGTGGTAGATTTCAAACAAATAAATAATTCGTGTATTTATTTACAATTTTCAGAATTTGGGTGACACACTAATTAAATAAACTCAAATTAAGTCGTGTATTTAAGAGCAAGTAACCCAAAAATATGGTATCTTTTAGTCCAAGATCTAGAACCTGCGTGCATGTTAATTCCAGTGCTAATCTTTTCATTTTCTAGCATTACGCGAGGCGAGAAGAGAAGGGGAAAAAATAGGATATTCAAATACGATATTACATATATACTTCCAAACCAATTAAAGTTTGTATGTCTGAATTTGATGACTTGTACTCTACATATATTATATAGTATATACTTCCAAACCAAATAAAGTTTGTGTGTCTGAATTTGATGACTTGTGCTCTTGTCTGTTGGCAATGGAATTTCACAACTATCAGCCCACGTGATACCCCTCGTGAATTTTGTTTTTGTGTTTTTATATTCGCATTTATCTTCGTAAATTCTATACTAATCTATACAGCGCAACGCTATATCGTTCTTGCTTTAGAAGGAACGTTTACTCTATATGATTGATAAGATACTATATAATTGAGTATTTTTATTTTTAATATTAAAATTTCTTCAATCTCATTCTTTTCATGAAATAATTGAAATAATCAAGAGCACTGAGGTATTAGCATTACTATTTCTACTATACATTGGAATAAGTGGCCAGGACACCAAATCATTAATGCGACACATTTGTTTATTTAATCTAAATCTTGGTTTGCTCAATATATTTCGGGCAAATACTTTCTTCGAACATATTACCCGTGATGAAAATCTTCGAATGCCGAAATTTTACTATTGGTCGGCTAAGAAAACTAAAAAGTGAAATTAAAGAGATGGTAAAAATGTGATGAAAATGAATTAATTGAGACCTAACAAAATTGCATGGATTTCATTGGACATCTTTTTAAAAAGAAAAAGTAATGGTTGACGATCCAGTCATAGTCAAATCAAGGTGACATTATTGTTGTTTCTATTACCAGCTGCACCATTCCCTACTTAAAAGTATAACTTTTTCTATATTGGGACTTTCTGTTGCAAATTAATACCTGTTTGGGGCTTTAATTATGGGGTTAGATATCGTGATTTTTCGTGAAGATGGACCCAACTAGAAAGAGTGTCCAAATAAAAACAAACAAGTTTAAGATTCGGAAGAAATATTATCGTACGTATTTTTTGTGGTTTGGTTTCGATGCAAACAAAAGTCTTAATTACTTTAACACTGGTATCTCATCTTTTTTTTTTTTTTTTTATTGGGCAAAGTCATATTAGATGTTAGTAATTAGTTCCCCTTCCACTCCAAGAACCACCTTATCTCTCCCATCCACCAAAATCCACCTTATATCTCCAAATCTCCAAATTCGATTCACCAAAATCCACCTTATATCTCCAAATCTCCAAATTCGCTCCCAAGAGGGATCGACCCGGGTCACTTCACTTAAGTGAGGACCCGGTGGCCAGTGGGCTAAGCCCCCTGGTTACACTGGTATCTCATCTAATATTAAATGAATTCATTCATTCTTGAAATTGAGGTTTTGTTGAAGTGCGCTATACGTTCCTCACTTTCACTGTTTTTTTCTCGTGACTAAACATTTAATTTTATGAAATTAAATAATGTAGAATATAATAAATTATTTTATGTTTATCCCACGTAATAATGGTGTGTTTGATTGAATCTATGTGTTTGAATCAATTATGAATGTGCAAGTTTGTTGTATTCAAACCTTCTTGTTTGCTTTTAAGGCATCTGTAAATTAAATTCTTCGATGAGTATATATATTCTCCAGCATAAATCTGTCTGTTTCAAGCAATGACTAAAAAATAGAGCATTCTTCAAATCATATCATCACAGATTCAAACACCGGTATTACTAGAAGTTTTTCCTAGCTAGCCTGCAGAATTCTTAATTCCATAATCTCATTTTCGATTAAATATGAAAACAAAATCGATGTTTCAAGTGCCAATAAAAAATCCAATATCTTACCAGATAAACTTCTTCCCTATTAAGGCACCTATTACTATGGAGTATTTGGCCATTTTCACCAACCACCGAGCTGCCTTGCTATAAATAAGACTTTCAATTAAACTACAGCAAACTCAAACATTGTATTAGTTAAATGTTGATATAAACTACAACACAATTTTAATATTTGTAGCCTTAATTAATGCTATTCAGTGACCGTCATACAAATCAATCCTGCCCTTATAAGCAGGCCTTGGAGAAATCCCAGACATTAGTTACAAACATGACACAACCACAAAATTTCATGATCATCTCTTAATTTACTAGAGTTTCCCAAGTTATGTTGGATATTAATGAACATGGAATTAGGAATAGAGCTGGTCTCCTGTACATTCTGATGTACGATGCTCCGAATGTTAAACGGCTCAGTTTAAATACCAGCTGGTGGACCATGTGCTTTATAATTTTATTCTTCTCGGTCCATTCAAAAGTATCATTCGCATGCATTAAAAGTATTATTTGGATTCATTAAAAGTATAATTTGTAATGTATCATTTGCTTTTTATGAAAATAAATAATGTATATTACAAATGACACTTCTAATAATAGAAAACGATACGTTAAATGTATGCAAATCATACTTCGTAAATAATATTACATGCTCCTATTTAAAAAATATTACAAATGACACTTTCAATAAAAGAAAAATACTATACTTTTAATGCTTTCAAATGATACTTTCAATTAAACCGAGAAATAATACTTGCAAAATGATACTCCGTAAATGATATTTTTTATAAAATCAAAGGATATATACTTTTTATAAAAATAAATGCTTCCTTTGTCTCATTAGTAATGTCTCAATTACTATATTGAGATGTCCCATACCCTTTAGTAAACAATTAACTATTTTAAATATTATTAATTAGGGATGTCAATGCAGCCTGAAACCCATGGGCCGACCCGAATAACCCGACAAAATTAAAGGGTTAGGGTTGAAAAATTGCAACCCGAAAAAACCTCCAGCCCGATTAGCCCGCACCCGACTAACCCGGAACCCGATAGGGCTAGCCCGAAAACCCGATGGGCTGGCCCGGTGGGCTGACGGAATTGTGACTGATACATCCAGTTACAACTTCTGCTATGTTTAGATCTATGATATTTGCTTATATATATATATATATATATATATATATATATATATGTAGCCTCATTAAAAAAAGTGAAATTAATTACGGATTTTTTGTAGAAATTGATTATTAATATCTCATTAGTTAGAAATTAATTATTAGTATCTCATTTTAAAGTGATACCAATTTTTTTTTTTTCTGTCAATGAGACGTGCATGGAAAATCCACTAATTATTCAGTAATAATCCAGATTGATTCTAGTGCATTGATACATGTTAAATTTTACTATCTCATTTTAATATAATTTTGTTTATGTAATCTTGAATATCTTATATTTTTGCATTTCATGCTTTGCTATATAGTTTATATCTTTAATATCTATGTATATTTTATACATTATACATTAGATCATTAGGAATAATAAAATACAAATGATAATTTTATTTTTACGCCTTTAACCTGATTAGCCCGATGGGCTAGCCCGAAACCCGAAAGTTTAGGGTTAGGGTTGAAGATTTACAACCCGAAAAAATCTCCAACCCGATTAGCCCGCACCCGACTAACCCGGAACCCGATAGGGCTAGCCCGAAAACCCGGTGAGCTGGCCCGATTGACATCCCTATTATTAATGGTGGACCCAACCCATTTTTTACATCCACTTAAAATAATCTTTAAATATCTTCCATCAACTTACTTTATACACTAACTACACCTTAATCTTCATGCCCAAAAGTATTGGGACATTACTAATGGGACATAGGGAGTGGTATATTACAAATGACACTTTTAATCAAAGTAAATGATATTTTTAATGTATACAAATTATACTTTTAAATGGGCCGCGAAACGATATTTCATAAATGACCATTTTAATAGCAGAAAATTATATTTTTAATGTATGCAAATGATATTTTTTATAAAAATAAAATCAAATGATATTTTGTATAAAAATAAATTATATATTACAAATGACACTTTTAATGTATTTAAATGATACTTTTGAATGAGGCCGAGAAGGGTCTGAGCAAAAAAATAAAGACAAATAAAGACAAATAATAATAATAATAATAATAATAATAATAATAATAATAATAATAATAATAATAATAATAATAATAATAATAAGTAAAAATTTGATAAACCGGACCAGGTGAACCGGACCGGTCCAAACTAAATTGATGCTGAAATAGAAAATTTATTAAAAAAAGAAAAGAAAAAGGTTCAAGAGGAAAAACAAAACAAGCGAAAGCCCCTGTGAGAAACCGCAGGAAGCCGAAAAACGACCAAGATTAGGAAAACATATTTAAAGGGTCTTCCTCATCGAAAGCATCTTCGTCGTCCAGCATATCCCCCCATTTTTTTGGGGGGCACCACTGCCGACATCGCTCTGGCTGCGTCAGAAGAGGAAGAGGAATGAATCACAAAGTTTTGCAGACTCGCTCCTCCCAACTGAGCATTCTGCACTTTATTTAGGAACTCCACCGGCAATGGAGTGTCTAGAACGGCACCTTGCAAAACGGCACCAGCAACACGGCCAGCAATTTTTTGGAAATCTAAAGACATACCATTTTTTATTATACACCGAATACGGTGCTTGATAGAGGAATCAGAAACCTTCCCTTTCTTGGTAGCACCTTTCGGACGCCCCGGACCTCGAGATATTGGAGGTTCCTCAATCACCATATTCCCAGGCGTCTGATGTCCAAACTAAATTGATGAAAATGCTACTCGTGGATTTCAAACACACGACCTTGTGGTTACCAACTGAGCTTAGGGATGGCAATCGGGTACGACGGGCATGGATAGTGACTAGACATACCCATATCCGCGAACTAAATGGATAGTGAATTTTAACCACGAAATTATCCGTGAATATCAAATGCTATACAAACCTGCCACCCGCGGATACCAGCTACCCGTCGGGTATCTGTCAACCCGCTATCCGTCGGATACCTGCCACCCGCGAAACATAATTTAAATATAAACAAATTTAACACAAAAAAGAAATTCACCACAAATCACATAGTTCAAATCTACATCTAATTACATCAATGTTCAAATTCACAAACCATAGTTCAAATCCACATTCATATTTTAAGGGTATTTTACGGTTATTAGGTGGGTATATCACGGGTAAATGGATAGTGGATTGTAACCACGAAACTATCCGTAAATATCAAATGTCTCTCAAACCTGCACCTATTAGGATCGGGTAGTTACGGATATCCGTTACCTACGGGTAAATTGTCATCCCTAATTGAGCTGATATTTAAACTTAGTCGTTTAACATATATACACATTCATGCACATCTGAAATGCATCGTGCATTATAATATATAATATAAGGTGCATTCATGCACATGTGGATGCACTGTGCATATATAAGAATAAGTATTGTTATTATAATATAATGAAAACTAAACTTTATTACTAAAAATTGGAGCTTAAACTAAAGGAACAATGGGTTGTAAATTTGTACATTATGATCAAATTCTAATTTTTTTCATTCATTATAAAATTGGTGACAAAATATAAACACTTTAATACTTTTATAAATTTCTTCCGGATTTTAAAATTAAAATTAAAATGGCAAGCTTATTATTATGTCATCATTCTCTCTTATATATCTCGTCGTCTCTCTCATCTCAGCACCACCCTACCGCGCCACATCTCGTGGAGAAGAGCATTAAGTTTGTGTTGAATCAATTTTCATTTTTATACCTAATAATTTTATATTCAGGTTCTATATATCATTGATATTATTGCTTTAAATAATATGTGTCTATTAAATCAAATTTATAATACTTCTTCCATCCACGAAATATCTTTTTAAGAGAACGTCGGTTTTAAGAAAAATTAGTTGTATATTTGATGAATGTAAAAAAAGTGGTGATAGTTATTTTTTTTTTTTTTTGAGGAAAAAAATAAGTGGTGATAGTTAATGGAGTTGTTTTTCAAAAGTGGTGGGTCCATTAGTGACAATGTGTGTGTATATATGAAAATTATAAAAGTGATAATTAGTGAAGTTATTTTAAAAAATGAACTAGAAAGATATTTCGTGAAAGGACGGAAATGAAAAATATGTTTCAATAACGGAGGAAGTATATAACCAATTCACATTAACCCAAAAAAATTATGCATCCAACTAATGAAATACTAGTTCTTAGTAAACTAAGACCTAGAAATAAATGTATAAATCCTAAAAAAAAAAGGAAATAAATGTATATTATATGTATTCATATGAATAATAAATGACATAAGATAATTATTTTCAAATGAATTAATTGGCGCATTTTTTTTAGCACGAATTAGTCCATTCTTCTCATTTATCCCAAGTATTGGAGCACCAAAATTTGGGACAAATGGGGCGAATGGACTAATTCGTCCCAAGATTTGCACGTCAACACTTGGGGCGTTCGCCCCGTTCGTCCCAAGTGTTGGTACATCAGAACTTGGGGCAAATTGGGCCATTCGCACCGTCCGTCCAAGAGGTGTTGCGCAAAGTTTGGGACGAATGGTAAAAATGGTACAAATGGATCATTTCGCCCCATTCGTCCTAACATCTGGTCACCAATACTTAGGGCGAATGAAGCGAATGAACTAATTCGTACCATTCGTCCCAAGAGCTAGGCGCACAACACTTGGTATGAATTTGACACGCAGTGTTCTAGCACACCTTATACAAATTATCCTTTTTTGTACAAGGTGCATGATATATTTAAATTTGAATTACAACTGAATGAAATATTACGACTAGATCTGAAAAATAATTTTTTTATGAAGAAATACAAAAATCGATTGGTAATTAGGCACCAAATATGATCGAAAAAGTATATTCAGTAACGTAAATCACAGAAAGAGGTGAACTACAAAAATCGTCGAATTGAAAAAGTATATGGCGAAGATGGCCAAAATAGTAAATAAGGATAAGAGAACTTTTAGCAAAATAAACATCCGAGGATATGAACACCGCCACCGAAGAACACCTACGTTGCTGGAGAAAAAGAAGAATAGAGAAAGCTAGCTGAGATTGATAGACAGAAAGTTGGAGATTCAAAGGTAAAAGAAAGAGAAGGAAAATATAAGGAGAATGCTGAAATTAAATTTATGGAACAATTATTGATTTCCACTATTCCATTTGGACATTTCGCACATTAACTCAATATATTTTTAATCTTATAGATTTGATAAGCTTTTTATCATATGATATAAAGTTTTACTTACATGTATATATACATGCATTACATATAATTATATTTACACTTGTTTAGTATATGTTGATTAATATAAGTAAATTAACAAATAATAGTTAAATACTATAACTATCTAGTATACAATTAATCAAATTTATTTTAAAAAAATCACACGCCAAATTAAATTAATTTACAATGAAATTTTAGCAAGAGAAAAGAAAAAAAATGCCTTAATTAGATTTTGTTTTAGAAATTTTTATAGTTTATCTTTGGCTTAGTATCACTTTAAACTCGAACTAAATTTTTCACACAATCAATTATATCATGAACTATTGAAAATAAATAATTATATCATTGGCTAAGTATCACTTTAAGATGCATGCAGTATATATTTTAATTGTTTTAATATACTGATGTGGTAGTCCGGCAAGCCAAGTCAATTTTTCGAAGCTGAAAATTAAATAGATATTTGTTGTACAATTGATACAAAATAATTGGTTTAAAGTTATATATATATATATATATATATATATATATATATATATATGGGGTGGGCTAGAATAAAAACATATTTTTTTTGTATAAACTATAAACGAATTAAAATGTATGAATTTTATCTAGAACAAGTATAAATTGGCTGTGAACTGTATGAATTGCGAAAAATAAATTTTTCGCTACCTTTGAGATTCAAACTCTGGACCTGAATTCATCCAACAAGGTGATGAATCAACCGTAGATCTTAAAATTGATTTTAAATGCCAATCACATTATATTAACAAAATTCAAAATTCAGGTGTTTAGTGTATTTTACGATAAACAATTATGGCAACGAACCATTTAAATGGTGACTATGAATATTGTTTCGAAGGTAGAAAAGATGATAATTAATCAATCCGTCCTCCCCTTTTGCAAACCCTAATCAACCCAGCGCTGTACTGCCACCTCTCTCTCCCGCCATTGCGCAACTGTTGTTGGAACTCAGATTATTGTTGAATTATTCTACAAAAAATGTGGTATTTTAATTATGAGACGGTGTGATAGCTTCGACGAGTTATTCATTCATGCGTACATATACACCTTCTCCAAATACCAAACAATGAAATTACAAATCAATATGCAATCGGATACAAACCAAACCAAACCAAACCAAATTAATATGAGTGGCGTCTTACAGCAACAAAATTCTTTCAAAGTTTAAGATCCAAATCAAGCTCTTCTGCGGCGGCGGGTGGCGGTGGCCTGGAAGCCGCCATGCAGTGTGCAAACATAGTTTTCTCCCTTCTGTGAGCATTCTGGTGGCCTCCCAATGCCTGCGAGCTGTGGAACTCGCGATCGCAGAATTTGCAAGTGAACACCTTTCTGCCTAGCCTCAGATTCAGCCACTCGCCTTGCACATTCTTCTGCTGCTGCTGCTTCCCTTCCATCAATTAATTCCTCTCTTGCATTAGCTATTAATACCATTAATTAATGGGGATTGCTGCTTGTTTCGTACGATATTATATACGATCGAGTTTAGGGGATCCTCATCCTGTGCTGGTTTTTGTCGAGATCGATTCGTTTTGAAATGAGTGAAGTTTTGACGTTTATGTGTGGGTCAATTCAAAGTCACAAAAAATTGCTATCTTCTATTGCCTGCCACCATCATATAGCTTTATAATCATAATTGCCAAAGATTTACTTTACTGTCAAATTATTAGTATTATATGTATCGTTTCAACTTCTGTTGGAGAATATCCAAGAAACTAATTAGTAATGCTCTAAATTCAATTATTACATGGAATTAAAGAGATGTAATCAGACGCACCATTTTTTCTCTATTATTATTACTACGTTTATATATGTTAAATTGAGCCTTCGTTTTAAAGGGGAAACAAAATTAAGTGTTACTTGCGGTAGGTGTTTGAGAAAAGAAATTCAAAAAGATTATGAGAACGCAAAATATCATTTATATTAGCCTAGTGAAAAATGGTGCGGTAATAATAAGCTATATAGGACTATATGTATAAATTCTGATTTTTAGTAATTTAATATATATATACACACACAGACATCACATATATATATATATATATAGGGAGAGGTTCAAATAAGAACCACTAAATAAAATTAGAACAGAGAACCATTTTAAACCATTCGATCGTCAAGATCTACGGTGGATGCATAAAGGGAGCAAAAAATTTATTATTTTCGGATGCATTAAATTTAATAGCGAATGCATTAATTTATATAGTAGATGCATTGATTTTAATGGTTCTTATGTTCTCACGATAAGTGTGGTTCTCACTATAACCGCACCCTATATATATATATATATATATATATATATATATATATATAGGGGCGCGCTCCAGTGAGACCCCCTATTTTTCGTGTAACATGAGTACAATGAATAAGACATATAATACTAATGAACAAAACACATATCTAATGAACAAGATGTATATACTGATGAAAAATAAAATTTAAAAAATTCGTAATGAATAAGACATATATACTGATGAACAGAGCCGTATATACTGATGAACAACACAGTATATACTGATGAATAACAAAATTTAAAATATTCTGCTCCCTCCAGGATTCGAACCCTGCGAAAAAAAATCACCCTCCAGATACAATATCAGCCATAGGATTGACAAAATAAACGCACCAGATCGTGTCCTAGATCTCACTAAAATTAGGGGGTCTCATTGGAGCGGCCCCCTATATATATATATATATATATATCTATATTTTTCGTTAAGAATTTATTCTTTTTATATCCTTCCTTTATTGTTCGCGCATATGTGCGTGTGTGTGGTTATTGAATATTTCTGTTAAATACTTTTTGGTGTAGTTGATGTTTAATTACAAGATCTAGCATACAACAAACTAGCATATTGGGTTTCTATTTTATATATATATAGATTATATATATATATATATATATATATATATATATATATATAGGGGCGCGCTCCAGTGAGACCCCCTATTTTTCGTGTAACATGAGTACAATGAATAAGACATATAATACTAATAAACAAAACATATATCTAATGAACAAGATGTATATACTGATGAAAAATAAAATTTAAAAAATTCGTAATGAATAAGACATATATACTGATGAACAGGGCCGTATATATTGATGAACAATGCAGTATATACTGATAAATAACAAAATTTAAAATATTCTGCTCCCTCCAGCATTTGAACCCTGCGAAAAAAAATCACCCTCCAGATACAATATCAGTCATAGAATTGATAAAATAAACGCACCAGATCGTGCCCTAGATCACTAAAATTATGGGGTCTCATTGGAGCGGCCCCCTATATATATATGTTCGTTCAATCGCGGTTATAAAGTGACGATTGAACAAAAAAGGAGACAATATAAAGTTGAATTCTTTATCAAAATTAATTTTGTAAGTATGATTTAAAGTAGATAATATAATGAATAATAATTTTCATTATATATATAAATTAGGATCAATATTGCAGTTATTGTGTGACCTCGCTGCTATAAAGTTAGAAACACGTAAAAGTAATTTTAATTTATTACTCCCTCCGTCCCATATGGATAGGCTGATTGAGATTTTCACAAAGATTAAGAAAAATCATTGGAAATGAAAATATATAAGTAAATTTTCTAGTATGCCCATATTTATTATTTAATGATGTATTAAAGTGGGAGTAAATTAAAGAATTAAATAGGGACATAATAGTAAATGAGTAAAAAAACATTACTTTTTATGGAAACAAGTCTATATAAATGAGACATTCAAAAAAAGAAAACAAGCCTAAGCTTATGGGACGGAGGGAGTACCTTTTTATTCCATAGGGGATTATTAATACTTAGAGGAGCTAGCAAAGTGGTACATGTGACACACACACCTAAAAGTTTGTGAGGGATCATAATTGTATATGTTAATTAATTAGGTTATATGTGGTGCCATAACTTTGTCCAGGCTAATCTTTTTATTTAATTGGCTAGTAACGATAAATTAATTATGAAACTTTGTTAGGAGCACTATCTTTGTTGGAATATGAAAATATATAAATGTGAGAAATGTGTGTGTGTGTGTGATACTAGAGTGAGCAAAACAAATTTAACAACTTATGCTTTATTTTCACTTCACTACTAATTAGCTAACAATACATACATATTTAATTTATAGGTGAGTATGTCGGTTAATATCATAAATAACCGACTTACTTTTTGACTTTTTAAGCTAATTTTCTCTTCTAGATTTCTCCACAATTTTCCCAATTTCACTTTTCTTTTACGAGTACTTGGGAATTAGATTTGCACTGTCTCGATTTTTCTAGATAATTCCTATAATTTTATTTTTTTCAAATCAAGTTTAATTCTAACAATCTTTTATTACAGCATTTGATGCTTTTTAGTTTTTGATATATAAATCTTTTTGAAAGATTAATTTACTTTTTTGATATCTTGTACACATTGTTTCAATATTTTTTCAATAACATATGTCATGATGCATGAGGATCAGATTTCAAGAAAAAAAATCCACTTCACACTCTTAACCTAATGTAAAATTACATTATTATTATTATTAAATTGAAGTTTATTATAAAAGAAAAAGAAAAAATAGAATCCCTTGAGAGCACAAAACGCAGACTAAGGGCACGAAACTCGAAATGAGATCGTTAAAAGAAACCTAAAGACACTAGCAATCCCATAATTCAGGATAGTCGTCCATCTCATCCGACCAACGTCTATGGACTATATTATTCATTGCACGCATACTAGCACTATTGCTACAATCATCCACCTAATACAAAATTACATATACATGCATATGAATGCTATCTTTCGTGAGAATGAGAATTAATATAAATAGGTCAATAAAATCTATCAATAATTTTTTTATAATGCATAAATAATCATTTAAATTTGGGTTTAAATTTTGGAGGAAGCCAAAAAATTCACCAATTAACTGAATTACAGTTATTCGTACATTATAAGTTTATTTATAAATTTATATTAACTTATTTATTATTCTCATTTCTCACGAAAAATAGGTATGTATGGTAGCCCAGGGGTGGTGCATTTCGTACCAATTCGACGAGTTATATGGTTTGTTTTATATATTTTAGCTTCGTGATATAATTGGAAGAAAATGTAATTATTGCATACGAATTAATTAATTTATCAAAAACTAAAAAACGTGAAATTGCTTTAGAAAAAGTCAAAACACTGAGATAAATTAATCATACTCATCCTCATTTTTATACTCCATTTTGCGGCTTGTTCCATTTTCGGAGTAATAACAAAGCATGATTCTGCGGCTTGTTCCATTTTCGGAGCGACAATGGCACCATTTTCAGGTTCGAAAAGGGAAAGATTTGTGGGGAACCGAAATTATGTTAGGGTTTATTTGTCAATTATGCTTTATGTTAGGTTATTACTTAGAGTAGTGTTATTTGGACAAAATTTATCCGAATAAAAATAAGGTTAAAAATTTTAAAAAATTAATTTATTTATAAATTTTGATTCAAGTTTAAAAGAATTTAGTTAGTTTTATTGTTTTCTCCATATTGTAGTTTTTTTCGTATTTTTTTAACATTTTTTTTATTTTTCATTATTTTATTTGTAGTTTTTGTACTTTAAAAATAATAATAATTAAAAAGGTTATTAAAAAATTACAAAAAATTACAATATAAAGAAAACAATAAAACTAGCTGAATCCTATTTTATTTTGAACCAAAATTTATAAATAAATTTATTTTATAAAGTATTTAACTATATTTTGTCCGGACAAATTTTGTCCAAATAGCATTATTGTATTACTTAATGCTAATTAACAAAAGGAGACAAAAAAAATCTAATCAACCCAATAATGGATTATCATTACTATTTTGGAGCGTTTATTATTAGAAATTACTATTTACTATCTTAGATAGATAAAAACAATATAGTTTAATATATATTGTTTATTAAAATGGATTAAAACAATTTAGATATCATAAAGCCTTTAATTGTCTTTATACTTTGATATAATTTGCTTGATTCCTAGTGAAAATTGGATTGCAAAAAATCTTGTGGTAAAAATAGTAATACTCAATCATAGATATTCGCAATCTTAAAAGTACCCTTCGTCCCATTAAATTATTCCCTTGCTTCATTTTAGGATGTCCCAAAAAATAGTCCACTTTTTCTAATTAATTAATATTATATAAAAATATTATTTTACTAAACTAACTTTATTTAATGTTTCACTTCAATGTGAAATTAATGATGTGTGAAAATAATAAATAAGGGTATAAAAAATAAAAACATAAAAATTATAGTCTTTTTTGAAAAGAAAATTAAATGTATTTTCTTAATATGTGTGAAAAGTGAAAGGGGACTAAATTAATAGGACAAATGGAGTAATAACTTTCTCAACGATGAACGTAAACTTGAATTAATTCGCACGATTATTTTCTTCTTGCTACCCTAAAATTGGGCTAGCTGATTTTAATTTGAAATTAACTTCGCATAGAGTTAAGACTTCATGTCGGCAGAAATATTGTGTATTATTATGTTAAGAATCATTATCATTACCCACTTTTTAGTGCTTAACTTCTACTGGCATTCCTGAAATCCACCTTGGCTAACTTTAGTTGGATTAATAATTAAGAAGATTTATTCTGTAGAATTAGTGATAGCTAGCAATGTTTTATTTGGATGTTAGCGAAGGACACATCAAATATTTTCATCTACTCTAAAAGGGGAGTATATTTTATGTACGATCCTTTACCTAATATTCTCTATTCATTTTTTTTTTGGCCCATATGCAAACTCATTATAGTCATTAATCATTATCATTGTTCTCACTATGTTAAGTCTACGCGCAATTGATTGTGTAATATTATTTGATCAGGTGCTGATCAAATTTTTATTCTTAGCAACTGGTGCAACACTATATAGTACCAATATATAAGAATTCTAATTTTAGTGCTTGACAGTGAAAACCCTACCATAAATTTATATTTTGTTGAATAAAATTTCATGTTTTATATATATTCATCATTTTTCATAGCGAATTCATAATGTTTCATAACAAATTTATAGTGTTTAATCGGTATCCATTTTATATGATAAATGTGATATGTATAATAACTCAAATATATATATGTATATATATACACACACTAATATTACAATAATAAATTGTATCCACAAATTAAATTCCAATTTATGTAGTACAATGTAATAGAGTGTTTCTAGTAATTTCCCAACTTATCAGTTTATTATTATTTTATTATTGCATCAATATATATTATAAATTGATACGCTACCTTTCAATATATTTACATCTACGTCATAATGTGATATCACCTGAAATCAGATGCCGTTTAATTATAAGTATGTATTTTTGTATCAGACTTCAGCGTGTCATATGAGATTTGAGGCGTTTAAATAATATCACCTGTATACATAGTTATAAAAATATCAATTGAAAAAGTTGGGTTTCAATAAATTTATTAAATAAAGTCAAAACATCAATTCTGGAAAGCCGGGAAGATCTTAATTATTCATGCATCTACAAAGATTGAAAAGCTAGCATCAAATCCTTATAAAAACACACCGCTACTTAACTTTAATTCATTTGTTTCCTATTATAAAGAAATTTTGAGGTGTTTTAAAATGATCGAATAACGTGTCAAATCAAGAAATTATATATTCACTCCGTCCCATGAAGCAAAACCAAGTTTCATTTTTAATCCGTCCCACGAAGCAAGACCAATTTCTGAAAATGACAAAAAATTTACTCTTTATTCACATTTTTATTTTTTCACTGACCATATTTAATACACAAAATACCAATTTCTTAATTTTCGTGCCGAAAAGAACGAGGCCTTGCTTTATGAGACGGAGGAAGTAAGGTCTAAGGAAAGATTTTAAAATCTCGGAGGTGTCCAGAGGTGATCTAGAATCTCCTAGAGAGTCATCACTTTGCCTCGTTTACAAATCTTATTAAGAAATTAAACAATGACACAGCTGTAAGCATTAATGTGAGTATAATACTCCAATTCACAAAAAATAATTGTGTATCGACGTATATATTATAAAAGTTCTAATAATGAATTTGAAGCCTTACATTAATTCACAAGCTCCAAATTAGTTTTTGATTAGTAGGTTCTCCACACGTGCAAGCTTAATTCGACAAGAAATAATACAGTGGTAATATTTTTTAGAGTTGAATTATTAAAATGATCCTTGTCGTTTAGCATAATTAGTGAGCGACTAATTACCAAAATTGAATGATTACACGGAGCAAAGCACATGATACAGTGCTCTTACTATACACACACTCTTATCACCAAAAAGAAACCCTATACACACAAAAAGAGGGAACAAAATACTATTTGCCAAAGAATTAATCAAAAGGCTGCAGCGCCTGCTTTATTGATAGCCACAAAAATTGAGATTCATATTTGAACTAAACTAGAGCTTGATGAGATCCAAATCAAGCGTGTTGGGATCTTCTGCTTCTTGTTCTAGTTGATGTTGAACCAGTTCCGGCAACCACCAACTCCGGCGTCGGCGGCCGCCGTCATAATGTATTCTAGCTGTAATTTTCTTCTTAATTCTCTGCAGTTTGTGTGGAACATATATATACGCAGGCAGAAGTTGCATGGGAAAACCTAAATTTCAATGGTTTGGATGCATTGCTTTTGCGCGCAGCCTCAAATCCAACCTTCCTTCACTGCTACTTTCTTCACCTCGCATCTTGTTTTAGCTTGAAATTCGATACATATATATTTATGTGGAGTTAATAATCAAAATACCAATTTTGTTATTATGTGGAGGAGGAGTTCAAATAAAATCTTTTTTTTTTAAATAAAGAAGTAATTTAATTACATGATATGATTCCATGATTTTCCCCATTTTTTTGTATAAAATTGTAAGGTGAGGACTGTGATTAGCAAAATAAGTAACGGATTATTTCTGTTTTTAAAGGAATTAATTATGAATAATAATTGTTATTGTGTCTTATTTTTCATTTTCACAATAAATTTTTTGTTTATTTCCGGCCAGGTGTATTGCCAGATTCAACTTATCAACATCTATTCACCTCTTTTATTTTAGATCACATGTTTTTTTATTTTATTGTATGCTAATTCTTTATGAATGCACATTCGACTTTATTTCATACAAAAATGAATAAATGCAAATGACATTCATATGAAATGCACTTATTTTTATAATTGATGCACATTCGATAATGCCAAAACTCATCATTAATTATACGACTCCATGTATAAATATATGTTCAAAATTTTCTAATTGCACATTTCAAATTGTCTAAATGCACATTTTGGTAGAATAAAGTAACAAGCTTGATTTGTAAAGAATATTTTAGAATTAAAAGAAAAGAAGGAAAAAAGAAATTGGAAGAAATTTGTAAAAAGATCTAGAATGATTGAGAATACATAAAGAAGAAATAGCTAAAACTAGAGAATTCTAGAAAAGTATTAAAAAATAATAGTTGAGAGAATTCTAGAAGAAGTAGGAATCATCTACCTACCATTATAAATATGTAACCATGTTTTTGAATATGTAACCATGTTTCTACTTGCCATTATAACCATGTTTTGAAATTGAAAGTAAATGAGTTCAAAGATAAACTTGTTGAGAAAAGTTGTAAGTCTCCCTACACTAGACGTCCATACAGAAACATATAAAGTCATTCCTCATACAAAAATAATTCCTCCAAACAGCTCCAAATTAATTCCCACCACATGACTTTTCTTCCTAAATTTCCTAAGACATTTTACATTGTCTAAATGCATATTTGAAATTGCCAAAACACATATTTAAAAGAGACAAATATTAAATTAACCACTTAAATTATAGCTAGCCAGTCTTACCTAATATGCCCTTTCATATTTTTTTACTTTAACAATTACAAAAAAAAAGAAACTTTTGAAAATCTAAAATCTAAAAAAAATAAAAATATGATACAAATATTAAATAACATAACATTTCAAAAATATGTCAAAACCCTCCCAATCCCATAGCCGGACTCTCCTACTCCTATCAAATGCCGCCGCTGTTGGACAAGTTGTACCGAGTCGCCATCTGCATCGCCATTACTGTTTGTTCTGCCAGCATCTCGCTGCTTTTTGCAACTGAAAAACTTCTCTGCTATCTAGACGACGCCGTCGGTCGAACGCCACCTCTACGTCGCCGGGAGACCTCAAATCAATGTCTCAGAAAATTGTATTTCGATTGCAATGAAGGGTGAATGTGAATGTGAATATTGCATTTGCAAATATATGAATCTTTAGATTAACTGATGTTTACTGTTTATTGTTTACTGACTCTTAAATTCCTATAATCAATGGAATTTTTCGATTTCAAGTTCAACTAATGATATTGGATCGAGTTTAACTCATAATATAGGAGTTTAATTCATGATTGTTAATGCTTACATTATAGAGAGAATAGAATTAAAAAAAACAATCGTGAAGCAATACTGATACACCTAGAATTTTTATTTTAAAATTATTTTCGCAATATTTTACATACAGAATTCGAAAATGACAAAAATAGGTTAAAAACTAAAATAAAAGGGTAAATTTGTCCCTTTATTATAAAATTGACTACAATTAATACATTTTTATTTTCATGGCCATCATTAACCTTTATTAACTAAAGGGGTTATTTATAGCTATTAAATAACCAGGAAAATTGTATAATTGCACATTACAAATTGGCTAGATGCACCAACCATGCCTGCAACCACCTCCGTTATTTATGATATTCTCACCATCTCGCTCTAATAAGCTCACTCTTTTCGACAAGAAAATTAAAAAAAAAATCACCAATTAAGTATAATTTTTTATTTAAAATAAAAAAAGAGCCTATTAAAATGGGACGGAGGGAATAATTAATACTGTCAATTTTGGCTACAAAAGAAGGAAGGTTAGAAAATATATTTTACATTTTTACCCTTTAACTTCTAAAATTAAAACAGGCTGATAAAGTAAGGAAATCTCATGTCATGTGTTTGTTTAAATCTCGGTCGTCCTATCTTCCAGTCCAGTATCAATGGTTCTTATTTCTTACATAAGATATATTATATATATACAAATATCCCCTCTTACAATTTCTTTCATATATATCTTGCAGTATTAATGGTTCTTATTTTTTGCATAAGATATAAGTATATAAAAAGTAGCCCTCTTGCAATTTCTTATATATATATAGTACTAGTATATTACCCGACGAAATACGGCGAATAAATATTTTATGCTATAATTTATAATTATTTTATATTATTTTATGATAATGACATATCAATTATCTTTTATATTAATTATTTTTATAATTAATTTAATTTGATTAAATTTAATTAAATTCAACGATATATTTTGGACATAATCTCGTCTCGAGGTTAACAGACCACCTCTAACCTAACTTGAAGATCATAATTGAGGTTGTCATTATCTTGCTTAGTGTTTGAGAGACCATCATCAAATGTGAAATTATATTCAATCATAACTTCAATTGTCAGTTTATTAAAAAAAAAAAAAATCAACAGCTCTCTAACAAACATATATATAACTCTAACAATTTTGCACCACTATCTTGCTTTTCTTACTCGCCCTTGCAATACTTGTGTATCATTTAATCTCGGCCATGTGTATCATTTAACCCAAGCTTATTGTGATGCCCGGGAACGAAGTACGGAGTGATCGCCGGTGCAAAAGAGGCACGGACAAGGAACGGCTCCGATTAAGACTTCTAAGCGGAGGGGCGCAGGGATGAACCGGAACACACCCGAACGAGAGGGATTTCGAGAATATGTTGGAATGAGACGACATATTCGAGGAGAGCTTAAAGGATTTAATTGAGCTACTCATATCAACAAGATGCATCTTTGCTGTGTGTGTGATTTAGTTGTCTAGATTCGAGTTGTTTACTGTGAGTTTTAATTGATTTTACACAAGTTTGTTGGTATTTTGTGCAGGATTTGCATGGTTCGTGAATGAGGGTGGTGGATGTCAAGAGCTTATGAAAGACGAGATTTTTTTGTGAAGTTTTGGCTTGAATTTGAGGATACAAGAGAAGATGACTTGAATTATTTTGGATGTAATAACTTATAATCTATTTATTAGTCTTGATGGGCCACTTATTTTGTCGATTGATTAGCCCATGTTTTGGGTAATGGGCGGCTGTTTTGATTAGGGAAATAATTCCCTTAGTTGAGGACCGCTTCTAGCCGCCACATTAGGAGTAGATTAGTAGGGCATATATTAGTTTTGGAGACACACGTTATTTTTGCTTTACTTTAGACTTGGATTTTTAATTTTGCTTTTGGGGAATCTACTTTTGCTTGGAATTCGAAAACTTTGGCAGACGACGTACGCTTTTGGTTTTCAATTGTGGTGACTTAATTTGTTTTCAATTGTAATTTATTTTCTTATTTCATGTATGCTTTTATTTATTTGATGATTTATAGTTTAATTATGAGTAGCTAAATTTTTAATTCGGTAAAAATAATGAAATATTGATTTAATACCTGTGAGACTTAATTGTTCATAAAATTGGTTCCTATTGATTTCAATTTGTTTCTTGTGTTTAAAGTCAATTCTGATTTTATTTAAGCCTGATCAACTTATATTTAATTGGATTACAGTCAATTGGTTCCCCCAATCCGTAATTGTTGGAATAGGGCTGATTAGTGATAAATCTACCATATTCGTAGTGGGATAAATTGGTAGACGAATTATATATTACTTACTGAAATAGAAATTTTATTAAAAAGAAAAGAAAAAAAAGAGAGACAAGAGAAATAAGGAAACAAGCAAAAGCACCCGCAAGAAACCCCGGGTAACCAAAAAAGAAACCAAGACTAAGAGAACATATTAAGAGGGTCGTCCTCGTCTAAAACATAGTCATCTTCATCGTCCAACATATCGCCCCATTTTTTCTTATTTTTTGAATAGGCCACAACCGACATAGCATGGGCTGCATCAGTAGAGTTAGAGGAGTTGATCACAAAGTTTTGCAGAATCTGTCCTCCAGACTGAGCATACTTCACTTTATTCAGGAACTCCACAGGCGAAGAAGTGTCAAGAACAGGGCCCTGAATATCATCACGGCGTGCTGAGAAATCCGAAGACATGCCATTGATTATGATACGACGGAGCCTGTGCTTGATAGAAGAATCAGAAACTCTCCCCTTCTTGGTGATAGCCCCTTTCGGACGCCCTCGTCTACGAGAAATGGGTCCTGTCGTCCCAGTCAAAGTTAGCACAGCGTTGTTGTCAGTCTGAACAGCAAGCGGCTGAACAACCAGAGGTGCAGAAGTCCTCTCGTGTTCCTGCTCAACTATCTCAATTTGGCTCTTTTCGTCATCTGACCCAGGCTGTTCCATATCCTTTCTACCCTGACTGTCCTGAGAGATGCAAGAATCTGAAGCTCGGCCTCCATTAGAAGGCGGCTTGTCCATGTTATCTCTCTGCTCATCTTGCAACTCTAGAGAAACCAACACAGCAAAGGGATTGGATGAGGTAGGAGAGTCTGAAGAGTTCAGTTTCTGTCCAACCTCAGCTAAAGCTTGTCCAGCCCTTGCTGGAGATTCCTGATTTCCGGTGTAGGGACGAGGATGAACCCTGTGGTCATCTACCTTGGACTGACCACGTTCCCGGCCCTGATGTTCCGTAAAGCCCTCCTCGGTCGTGGTCGTTTTACTCCTTCTGCATTCGTTAGAAATATGTCCCACAACATTGCAAACGGAGCAGTAATAAGGCAAATTCTCATATCCAAACTTGACAGTAAAATCAATGTCGCCACACTTAATATCTAAAGCCTCAGGAATATCAGCCGAAACATCTAACTCAACAAGAATTCTAGCAAAGTGACCCACATGAGCCTGTGCAGACTGACCATCAATCAAGATAGGCGTACCCACTTCTCGTGCTACCCCGGAAAGAACCTCTGGGTGCCAATATTCATGTGGCAAGTTAAAGATTCTAATCCATACCTGAACAAGGGTAGAATGCGCTTTGTAGGGATCAAAATTCGGCACCCAAGCCTGGAGATGGAGTATACCTGAGCGGAGACGCCAAGTCATTTTAGCGAAAGCCGCTGCCCTATCCTCGTCGGTGGTGAAATTAAAAGTGAAGTAACCTTTTCCGAGAGGATGTATCGACCAACCACAAGACGGTTTCCAAAGTTGCTGAAGTTCCTCCCAAAGATCCCCTGCAAACCGAGGTGACTCACCTTTGCGGAGGATCAGCCGGCCGTGAACCGCATGGGCGAAACGCCGGACTTGTCGTTGGTGGAAAGAAGGCTCTAAAACAAGACAACGTTTGAGATCCACCAACTCTGGCCGGAGGATTGTAAAGTCATGAGCGGGGACGTCCCTAGGCTTGGAAACTTGTTCCGTCGGACTGCCATCCCTAGCTTTCAGTTTATCTGCAAAAGAGGCCTTCGGCTGAGGAGGAGGCGACACCTTCGGAGCAGACTGCGGACTGACCACTTTCGGATGGGCAGTCCCGATCGAGCGAAGCGGAATCAGTCCCTTAGGACCATCGGCCTGAGTAGAGACGCCAGCAGTATGGGCAGTCATCATCGCAGCGATTTCCGGGAACGAAACATCAGCAGTAACTCTAGCAGCCTCCGCCGAACTATCTGTGACAGTGATGCACGGAGGCATCGTGATCCCAGACTCGGGGAAGAGAAGCGCCGTCATTACTGTGGTAGAGTTCATTGTCGTCTGATCAGCAGTGGTTAAAAACTTTACGAGAGGCGGGTGCTGAGACGGAACATTGGCAGGGGACTTAGATCGAGACCTGTCAAAATTAGAAGATACCAGGGGAAGATTGAGGCCCCCCTTGTCACGATGGATATCCGGCGAACTCGAATCCATCACCGGCAGTAGTCACGGCGGCACAATCAGCGGCGAGGCGACACCAATCAGCGGCACGCGTGGATGAAGGCGACGAGCAGCAGATGCAAGCGGTGCGGCTGGAGTGGCCGAGATCTGCTTGACGAGGTTGAGGCAGCAGCGTGACACCCAGACGACGTCGGAGGCGAGCAGCGGTGGCTGCTGCGTGCTCTCCTCTCTGCTGCTGCTGCTGCTGCTCGGAGGAGGCGGAAGTCCGGTGTCGGGGCGGCGAGCAGCTCGCGGAGGAGCACGCGAGGAAACAGCACGGTGGAGCACTCGAGGAAACAGCTCACGGTGGAGCAGCACCTCGCGGTCAAAGGCAAGGGACAGCTCGCGGTGGAGCAGCACGCGAGGAAGATAGCTCGCGGTGGAGCAGCTCGCGGTCAAACATCCGGTGGAGACAACTCGCGGTCAAACATCCGGTGGAGCAGCACGCGAGGAAAAAGATTTCAAAAAGCAGCACGCGGAGGAGCAGCACGCGAGGACTTTTTTCACATCCTTCAAAAAATTTCCTTTTCTCATGTCCAAATTATATATTACTTACGTTCTTGGGTAATTTGTCTAAATCGGATTTCTTCATCTTAATGCTATTACAATATTAAATTTAGGTCTGGCGTCTCCAGCTATTTTATATTTTAATAAGGGAAATAGGCAGGTTTGGCGTCTCCAGCTGTCTATCAACACAGTAAGTAGGAATTGGGGTACGTCCGTTGCGTTCACAGTATCCTATAACTGGTTGGTTAATAGGGATTAATTTATCTTTGCGTCGAGAACGAAGTTATTAAATTAGTATGGATTTATTCGAGCCGAGTTACCTTTCTTTGATTGAATTCTAGTAATTGTTATTTGATTTATTTGCTTTCTTAGTAGATTAATATCTTCTCCCAATTTTAAGGCGTGGTGGCTACACCAATTAGATCTTTAGGAAATTGAATGCTTTACCCGTTCTCTGTGGTTCAACCCTGCTTATTGTTATACTATTTTAACTCTTAGCTATTTGGTGGTAAACGACGTCCACCAATCTTCTTTTCAGGTGCCCACATGGAAGAAACTCCAAGGTTAAGCGTGCATGACTTGGAGCAATTTTAGGATGGGTGACCCCCTAAAATGTTTCTCGAGGAGCGTGCGAGTGAGGACAAAACACGCTAGAAAAGACTTGTGTTGGTTTGTGGGGACACCTTTTAAGTGATCTGAAAAGTAACATGGCGTTGCCAGCGGTGAACCAAAACGACATCGTTTAGTTAGGGGGTAAAACGACGCCGTTTTAAGCCCCAACCATGCCTCCAGCCGAAAAACTGACGAGACATCGTCGGGACCGCCCGCTTGGCAGTGGCAGCTTCGGGTCTGCTGCTCGACGGAGTCAGGGACGGCCAGATTCAGCAAGAGAGATGAGAGCTCAACTCGATTTTGAAGGGGAAATAAGAAATTAGAGTTTTTTCAGTAAGTGACATATGGTGATGGTGGTGGGGGAGGGCGGCGGAAGTCTCTCTGCAATTGTAGAGATCGCAAAAAATCGAGCAGCGGCGGCGGCGATTCCAGATTCGCGAAGCCCCAACCATGCCACTGCTCGATCTGGGAGGCGGCGATCGTGGAAGGTCTGTGGGAGTGGTTGGGGGAAGGGAAAAGCGGCGGATCCGGTGATGGTGGTGGGGGAGGGCAGTGGAGAGAGAGGTGTGGTGGTGGAGGAAGGCAGCGGAAGGAGTGGCAGAAGGGGCCGGAGAAGGTGGAGGAGGGCGGTGGAGGAAGGCGCCGGATCTGAGGAGTTCAAGGGAAAGCACATTCGAGACTTTGGCGGCAGCGGCAGTGTTCCGCCAAACCTGGAAGTGGGGGAGGGAAAGGGATTAATTTTATTTTATTTATTTTGTTTATTATTTTTCATGTGTTAATTTTTCAGTACAAGTAAGCGCCAAATCAGCTCAATATTGCCTAAAAATTGCCATGTCAGCTCGGTACTCCCTGGAGCTCAAAAGCGTGAAAAAATTGTTCACCCCCTTAAATTCAGGGAATTTTTTATATAAAAAAAATAAAATAAATCATAACAAGTTTAGAAATTGACCCAAAGTTCATGGTTTTTAGTGTAATTAACCCTTTAAAAATTGGTAAAAATGTATTTATCTAAAGAATTTAGATAAGTAGTAGTATAAAAAAAATATGAGGATGCCATATAGGATTCCAAATTAAGCATAGAAATTGAATACTAATACTGTATTGATGAACGAATTAGCATTCTAATGTAGAGGTGGTCTTAGGTACACTCGGGTGTACCGTACAACCGATATAAATAATACTATTTTGGGTACGAATCAATCCGATTGTACGATACACCTAGGTGTACCCAAGATTTTTGTGTCTAACGTAATGAGAATCCATGAATCTCGGAAAGCAATTGAATAGTCTTGACTCTTGACATTCTTTTATGGTTGATAACTAAACTAAGGTAGCTTTCTAATTAAATGGTATCTAGTTTCTCATTTAATCATGTGTTCAATTAGTTATAAATTTGTCATAAAAAAAAGGAGGGATACAAATTCTTCTTTTATTTTATCTCATCTCCTACAAAATAGAATTTCACTCGTGCGCATTCCTTATTTTCACTACAAATGAGGGATTATATTATCCCTCCATTTCTGATGTGATAATATGATCCCTTGTTGGAGTAAAAATGAGGAACAAATAAGAGTCAAATTTTATTTTGTCGAAAATGAGAAAAAAAGAAGGAGAAATTTAAAGGGCCGGTGAAATTTTTTTATTCCTTCTTTTCTCATTATAAATTTATAACAAAAAAGAACACACTCTAAATATTCATTTTCCAAGAGAAACGATTATTTGTTCAAATTCGGACTTGGGTCTATTAACTGTAAAAGAAAAAAGTGAGTACATGCGAACACAATCAACACATAAGTTTTTTTAACTATAAAATATTTATTTATAAAAATATAAATGTATTGTGTGACCTACCAATACTTATCATTCTTATAAGAATGAGAGAGAATAACGGTGAGAAAGGGTCATTGCAAGTTTTATATTTTTATTTTTTTCCTAAAAAAAAGTTTATATATATTTATTTTCTTTTTATATGTGTTAAAGATAATTTTATTATATAACATATATATGAGTTTTTCAATACTTCTCTATATTCTAACCGAGATGAGGATGTGCAGTGAATTTTCTACGAATCACGAAATTTTCAAATGTAACAAACCAACAAAAAAAATGTTGGGGGAGCCGAGGCTCCCAAACAAAAAAAATGTTAGTACAACCCATCAAATAAGAATATGATAGCTACTTATATATATATATGTAAGATGGGTTTGGTACAAGTTTCGGGTCCATTACTTTTGTAATTAGACGAGAATCTTATAGAAATGACCTTATACTAGTCGATAACCCGTCGAAAATCGACGGGGATCTATTAAAATATAAATATTTATAATTATTCAATATATTTTTTATTTGATGAATTTTTTTCAATAAGATATAGTATTTAATGAATTTGTTTTAAAGTAAAAGATGTAATATTTATTTGAAATCAAAATAAATTAAATGTCTATATAAGCAGAATTTTGATTCAAAAAATATTAAAAGAGAAGTTGCAACAATGATTTGAAACGTGATTTGAAGTCATAAATTAGGCCTATCACATCGAAGATGTCAAATGTTAAATTCCAACAAAAGACTGAGAGACAAAAAAAATATACCCACTGTCTTCAACTCGTCTGTATAAGAAACTCTCTCATTTCCAGTACTCTAGAGGTATGCCCACCCGTCGAAATTCGACGGGAATCATTTTATGTCATCATTTATAATTATTTTATGTTATTTTTATTACTATAGCATATGAAATAGTTTATATATAAATTATTTCTTTAATTAATTTGATATGATCAAATTAAATTAGTAATACAATGTTTGAAATAATATTAATCTTAATCACTTTCGCCAATTAAATGTAGGTTGTGATAATAGAAATACATTTTTATATAAATATTCGTTTGATGAAGTTTATAAAAAGTTGATGTGGGATTGAAGATTTTAGAAGAAAAAAATATGTAAATTTAAAGTATGATATGATGTACGATTGATGTGTCGCATCTGCTGTTAATCGTATATCGATAATATTTACTCTCTCCGTCCCTCAAGCATTTTCCTTTTTTTTTTTTTTTTTCTATTTTGGTTCGTCCCCAAAATATCTTCCTAACATATTTTTGGAAACAATTTCACTAATTATTATTCTTACAATTTTATTTTTTGTGGGACTCGTTCTCCACTTTCACTAACTATCACTCTTATAATTTCACTTTTTGTGAGACTTATTCTCAACTTATCATATTCTTTGGAGTTTGAAATACCACATCTGAATTTTGAACATAATTGTATGAAGCTTGAAGATTATAACTTGCTTGTGAGTATCATTTTCTCTAAAATTTGTGAAACTATAATTAAGTTATGAGAATAATCTCGTCTAATTTTCCTCAATTCTCATTCATTCTTATTTTTTTAAAATTTTCAATCAAAAAATTTCTATATGTCATAAATAATATATATTTTTTCTTTTTGAGATATTTGATATCTAATAAATAATAGATACACACACACACATAGTTAATTATTAAAGTAAATACATCTATATATAAACGTGCTATATATATATATACATATTAATTTGTGAGTATGATGTGATAAACTTAAACTAATATTATAGAATAAAATAAAATAAAATACAAATATAAATCTTTTTTAGATACGAAAATTGATTAATAATTTAGAAAAAAAATAAGAATGAATGAAAATTGAAGAAAATTAAAATAGAGTGATTATACGGCGCCACGTAGGAATGGATTTATTTTGCTATATATATATATATATATATATATATATATATATATATATATATATATATAGATTGGGTATAGGCATGTATTTTATTTATTTATAACATTTAGTTGAAGAATATCTTTTCTAAAAACTGAATTGACATTTGAATTGATTGTTTTTTGTGGATTGATTTATTGGTATACTTTATTTAAGTTTTAGTCACACTTGGAACAATCTCAATTAACTGGGTATAAGAATTCCTATTATGGATACCATCATTTTATTAAGTTAAATTTTTCGGGTGAAAAAAAATGTGGATTGTGAGGCATGATGAGTTCTTGTTGGTCATTGAGTTTATATATATTAGAAAAGTTGGTATGAGGTTGGGAGGGATTTCAGGCGTTTGAAAACAGACAAATGGACCCTTGAAGTGCTAATAATGTGTTTTAATTTGGTTGAGTTCCGATAATCAAATGGATATGTAGGATTTATAATTAAATGGATATGTTGGATTTATCTAATAGTTTTATACAATTATTTATATAATAGTACAGACTTTATCTAATAGTTTTATACGATTATTTAATAGTATAAAATTTATCTATAGATTCATATATGATTATTTAATAGTTTTTAAATGTAAAAATTGATTAGAAATGTATAAATAAATAAGAATAAATGAGAATTGAGGAAAATTAGAATGAAGTGATTATACGATACCACGTAGGATATGATTTATTTTGCTATAATGTAAAAATTGATTAGAAATATATAAATAGATAAGAATGAATGAGAATTGAGGAAAATTAGAATGAAGTAATTATACGATTCCACATAGGATAAGATTTATTTTGCTATAATATATGTAGGATTTATAATTAAATGGATATGTTGGATATAAAGTGATTATACGATGCCACGTAGGATAGGATTTATTTTGCTATAATGTAAAAATTGATTAGAAGTATATAAATAGATAAGAATGAATGAGAATTGAGGAAAATTAGAATGAAGTGATTATACGATGCCACGTATGATAAGATTTATTTTGCTATAATATATGTATAGGATTTATAATTAAATGGATATGTTGGATTTATCTAATAGTTTTATACAATTATTTAATAGTACAGACTTTATCTAATAGTTTTATATGATTATTTAATAGTATAGAATTTATCTATAAATTTATATGATTATTTAATAGTTTTTAAATGTAAAAATTGATTAGAAATGTATAAATAAATAAGAATGAATGAGAATTGAGGAAAATTAGAATGAAGTGATTATACTATGCCACATATGATAGGATTTATTTTGCTATAATGTAAAAATTGATTAAAAATATATAAATAAATAAGAATGAATGAGAATTGAGGAAAATTATAATGGAGTGATTATACAACGCCACGTAACTTGATTAAAACCTATAAGCTACTTACTAATTATAAGCCTACACATACTTTCTATTTTTCGTATATGTTATCGAAAGAATTGGCTCAATCTAGATTTGAAAAAATAATTTAGAAATTGGTTCAATCTAGATTTGAGTATTATTTATTAGATATTTAGTCTATCTATAGAAATTTGTTGATTAAAATTCGAAGATATCAAGTTTATCTAATACTCTCCATTTTACAATCAAGAGAAATACTCTATCTATTATTTATTAGATATCAAATACCTCAAAAAGAAAAAATATATATTATTTATGACATATAGAAATTTTTTGATTGAAAATTTTAAAAAAATAAGAATGAATGAGAATTGAGGAAAATTAGAATATATATATACACACACACACACACATAGTTAATTATTAAAGTAAATACATCTATATATAAACGTGCTATATATATATATACATATTAATTTGTGAGTATGATGTGATAAACTTAAACTAATATTATAGAATAAAATAAAATAAAATACAAATATAAATCTTTTTTAGATACGAAAATTGATTAATAATTTAGAAAAAAAATAAGAATGAATGAAAATTGAAGAAAATTAAAATAGAGTGATTATACGGCGCCACGTAGGAATGGATTTATTTTGCTATATATATATATATATATATATATATATATATATATATATATATAGATTGGGTATAGGCATGTATTTTATTTATTTATAACATTTAGTTGAAGAATATCTTTTCTAAAAACTGAATTGACATTTGAATTGATTGTTTTTTGTGGATTGATTTATTGGTATACTTTATTTAAGTTTTAGTCACACTTGGAACAATCTCAATTAACTGGGTATAAGAATTCCTATTATGGATACCATCATTTTATTAAGTTAAATTTTTCGGGTGAAAAAAAATGTGGATTGTGAGGCATGATGAGTTCTTGTTGGTCATTGAGTTTATATATATTAGAAAAGTTGGTATGAGGTTGGGAGGGATTTCAGGCGTTTGAAAACAGACAAATGGACCCTTGAAGTGCTAATAATGTGTTTTAATTTGGTTGAGTTCCGATAATCAAATGGATATGTAGGATTTATAATTAAATGGATATGTTGGATTTATCTAATAGTTTTATACAATTATTTATATAATAGTACAGACTTTATCTAATAGTTTTATACGATTATTTAATAGTATAAAATTTATCTATAGATTCATATATGATTATTTAATAGTTTTTAAATGTAAAAATTGATTAGAAATGTATAAATAAATAAGAATAAATGAGAATTGAGGAAAATTAGAATGAAGTGATTATACGATACCACGTAGGATATGATTTATTTTGCTATAATGTAAAAATTGATTAGAAATATATAAATAGATAAGAATGAATGAGAATTGAGGAAAATTAGAATGAAGTAATTATACGATTCCACATAGGATAAGATTTATTTTGCTATAATATATGTAGGATTTATAATTAAATGGATATGTTGGATATAAAGTGATTATACGATGCCACGTAGGATAGGATTTATTTTGCTATAATGTAAAAATTGATTAGAAGTATATAAATAGATAAGAATGAATGAGAATTGAGGAAAATTAGAATGAAGTGATTATACGATGCCACGTAGGATAAGATTTATTTTGCTATAATATATGTATAGGATTTATAATTAAATGGATATGTTGGATTTATCTAATAGTTTTATACAATTATTTAATAGTACAGACTTTATCTAATAGTTTTATATGATTATTTAATAGTATAGAATTTATCTATAAATTTATATGATTATTTAATAGTTTTTAAATGTAAAAATTGATTAGAAATGTATAAATAAATAAGAATGAATGAGAATTGAGGAAAATTAGAATGAAGTGATTATACGATGCCACATATGATAGGATTTATTTTGCTATAATGTAAAAATTGATTAAAAATATATAAATAAATAAGAATGAATGAGAATTGAGGAAAATTATAATGGAGTGATTATACAACGCCACGTAACTTGATTAAAACCTATAAGCTACTTACTAATTATAAGCCTACACATACTTTCTATTTTTCGTATATGTTATGGAAAGAATTGGCTCAATCTAGATTTGAAAAAATAATTTAGAAATTGGTTCAATCTAGATTTGAGTATTATTTATTAGATATTTAGTCTATCTATAGAAATTTGTTGATTAAAATTCGAAGATATCAAGTTTATCTAATACTCTCCATTTTACAATCAAGAGAAATACTCTATCTATTATTTATTAGATATCAAATATCTCAAAAAGAAAAAATATATATTATTTATGACATATAGAAATTTTTTGATTGAAAATTTTAAAAAAATAAGAATGAATGAGAATTGAGGAAAATTAGAATAGAGTGATTATACGATGCCACGTAGGATAGAGTTTATTTTACTTTTATATATATATAGATATATTTTCTACCTTGATTTTACTTGGATCCAAATTCGAAATCTTTCATTGGATCTATATTAGGAAAAGCAATGGTAATTGACATTTGATTGACTAGTTTATTTGTAGCAATTTTTTTTGTGGCGAAGGTGATATTGTACTGCCTGCCATGACCATGATGCTTGTCAACTTAACTATCACTTTATATTGGACCATTATATATCCACCCTATCACTTAACTTTTGAGGATGGCTGTTTTTGTTTATAAAGATTGTTCATTATAAATAAATATTTGAGTGGATAACGATATATAAAGATTTTAATGTTGTGATTGCTTGTTGCATTTGATTGAAAGCATACTGGATTCTACATTTGAGATCAGATTCATATATAATCTATTTTAATATCATGGCTTGTACTCATAATTAATCTTGTCTTGCATGACAATACAAACAATAATGGTTTCTCTTTCTCATCTAAACTAGAGTCAACAGAGTCATGCATGCAGCCCCATATATATATATATATATATATATATATATATATATATATATAATTATTTTATATTATATTCTATTATTATAATATATATTAAGTTTTTTTTGACCTTTTTATCTGTCCCCTCAAAGAATCTGCATGTCTTAAAGCGATCGACCCCGAACAAATATTTATAACTAATTGTTATATATATATATTTTTTAATTTTTTTTAGGGTAACTAATTGTTATAATGAGAAATACTTTGTTGGAAATAAAACAGTATTGTTTACACATTATAGTTTAAATGCAATGGCCACATCATTGTTTTTTAAATTTTCTGCAACCGTAACTTTTCCAGAAATAAAACTCTATCCGATTCCGTTTATAGGTTCATTTTAGGGCACACATGCAACAGAGAAATTTTGCTACAGATAACAAGTGAACATTGTACTTGTATATATATATATATATATATATGCAAGTATGGGTGTTGGTAAAAATAAAATAAAATATATGCCAAATTAAATGGTTACGTCCTATATTTGGTCGATAGACATGACGGTGATAGGACTTTGTCGATGACATGTAATCACTAATGTGGATACAGTATATACTGTCAAAATGGGATTTGCCGACAATTCACTATTTTAATTTATTTTTACTTTTATTTTATAATTTCTCACTATTTTTCAAAACGTTACAATTAATATCATGTTTTAATTAGTAGTCGTTGACACATTCCATCTTTTAGGGGCAAAACGACGTCATTTCAGCAAAAAAAGCTACACAAGTATTCCCTTCGTCTATTAATCTTATCTTATTTTCTTTTTTGGATTGTCCCATTAATTTTGTCATGTTTCTATATTTGATAATGATTTTACACTATAAATAATATGGCCTCACACATTTACACATTTTTACTACACTAATTATACTCTCCTTTATAACCGTGTCCAAAAGAAATAAGACAAATCTAATGGAAGGAAGGGAGTATAAGCAATTTCTTTTTTTAAGTGTCTAATTAATACAAATATACGAGGTGTAATTACAACATTTTAAATTCGTAACGAATTTACAAAATAATGTCTAATCAGTGCCATTAAACCGATAAAAAAATATATATGAATCAAATATATCTTCCATAATCCACTATAAATGTGATATTTTTATCATTTTTACTTTTCCGTAATTATAAGTATAAATATGATAATAAAAAAAATGGACGAATAGAGTATGATACGTATAGGTTTTTAATAGGATTAAGCTAAATAGAAAATTGGACGAATGGAGTATATATATTGTTTATTAATGGTGTTGGGAACCTTGTGGAATATCTTAACCCTTGTTTTGATGATACCAAAATTCATAGCACTTAATTGTAATAGACTAGAATCGTCTTTGAACTCAAGTGTTAGAGTTCGTTTCTAGTTTAGCTTGCGGTGTCGAAGACTGAAGACTGAAGACTGAAGACTGCAGATACCAACTGAAGTATCAGTTGAAGACTGATTACTTAATGCGTGCAATGGACTGATACTAAAGTCAAGTATCAGTTGAACATTCCTCCTCGGACTGATCTTCCAATGTTCAGAGGAAGCCACGTACTCACAAAGTACAGCCGCATTAAATGCAGAGATCTCAGGATCTTATCTCTGCAGAGGTCATTCCTATCTGGTGGTTACTTTTCAGAGACGTCACATCTCATGTCCATCAAAGAGAGTCGTTTCCACCCAGACAAGGAACCTCGAAGATTGAAGCCTCAGCCCAAATTCGAATTGCTCTCCAACGGAAGAAATCTTGATGACGATCTACGCCAACGGATCTATTCAAGAGTTCTCCTACAAATAGCGCTAGAGGATCACTTCAACCTTCACCAATTCAACAACATAAGCTGAAGCTCTGCTGAAATTGCTACTCAGCCTAAAGCTTAATCTCCCCAAAGCTTGAATCGAAGAAGAGAATTCCAAAGCCAAAATCAGTCACTGTTGGTTACACACATTCTCTTAGACCTTAGGCAAATCTCTGTTTACCCAGAAGCCAAAGGTCAAACTTGCTTCAAAGAACTTGTTCTTTGTAGTGAAGTTGGCACTCGTTCAAACCTCATCCCCAAAAGAGTGTTTGAGTGATTCAGAGTTCAGGAAGGTACTCTGACTCTGAGTGAGAAGTCTTAGCACGAGTTGTGTTGAGCAGAGAAATCCGACGCGAGTGAAGCGTGGGTCCTGAAGAAGGGTTTTCTTCAGTGGTACGGTTGTGTGCACCCGGCAAGCACACGGTTTGGTTTGCAGTGCACCTGTTAAGCACTTGCGGAGTGGATTGTTGGTCTGATCAACCAACCGTGGATGTAGGAAAGGGTTTTTCCGAACCACGTAAAAGTCTCTGTGTTGTTTACAGCTTTCAGTTTTACATTCTTACTTGTGTTATTACAATTGATAAACTGAACTCTGATTAACTACAAAGAGAAACCTAATAACCAACAACGTGCTCCACCGAGGCTATTGCGAAACTAAGTTTAATTTCCGCTGCGTATGATATCAGTCTGACTGATCTATCTTTTGATAGCCAGAAAGAGTGTTATCATCTCTGTTTTAGCAAACTCGACTGAAGCCCTTAATTGCATCAGTTAAGTTCCAGCAACTTAACTGATAACTCCTTACTGAAGAGCTTTCAGTATCAGTCGTCAACCCTGTTTAGTCAAAACTGATTTCTGTTAAACATGCGTCTTTGTTTGCATGTAAAGTTTCGTTTTGATCTCTGACTGAGATCCCTCTGATTGAGGATTTGTGAAAAATAGCCCATAGGTGTATTCCCCCCCCCCTCATACACCTATTCGAGACCCTCTGGACCTAACAAATGGTGCGTTTACTTTGATTGTAAAATTTTCAATGGAAAAGAATGGATAAGAAAAGATGAGAAAATATTATTTTTTTTCTCTTTTTTTATCATATGTTTATTAAAGATGAAAAAGTGAGAAAACATTGAAAAATATTTTCACACCCCCGCCCTAGGATAATATTATTCAAATTGGAGAGAAAATGAGTTGTTGGAGAAAATATTCCACTTTATCTAAAGAAAATTTTCCATCATAATAAACATGTGAAAATGATAAAAAATGGATGAAAATATACATTTTCTCTCATTTTTTATTAAAGTAAACACACCCTAAAATGTATTGTAATTTTGGAATATCCCAAAACTATTGACAATTTCTACTCCATGTGTTTTATTAATAATGTTTCAACTTCCTTTTTCACTTTCTTAATATCTCAATTCAAACAAAAAAATAAATTAGGGCTCTAATTGTTCTACAATATAGCTTTCACTTTTTGATTAAATCATTGTAGATTTTCTCTCTCATGGTTAAATAAGTGGGTACCACTAATTTATGCCCTAAACAATCATTTCTAAATTTATAAGACATTACCAATAAAACGAAAGAACATTATTTAAACTATTTTTATTTAATTTATATACAAAAAATGTAAAATAAAAATATTTTATTAATAAAAATACTTAATGATGTATTGTGGAAAATAAACTTCCCATTCTAGGAGTCGCATTTATAATGGAAAAATGAATTAAAAGAAAAAACAAACAATATGTGTTTCAAAGCATTTGGAGTTATTGGGTACTAGGTCTACTTATTTGAGTCAGCTAGCTAGTTAGGCCTCTAAAAGAAAAACACTTGTGGGGTAAATTCAACAGCACAACTTTTGTTTTTTCCTCCCTCTTTAAGATGTTTCATTATTGGACTCTTAGCCTTCTTGTTTTTTTTCCTTTTTCCACTTCATTTCTCGTACGATGGTTATTACTTTTGGTCATTTTCTCTTTTTTCGATCTGATGGATGATATTTTATACTCCCTCCATCCGCTAAGTTTATGTAAAATTATTTGAGCACAAGATTTAATAAAATTTGTGATGATTTTGATGTAATGGAGAAAAGGTCCCACCACTTTATGAGATGTGTGGTTGAGATTGAATTTGTGATGATTTTTTCTAAATAAAGAGTGTTAGTAAGGATAAAATATTAAAGAGGATGGTGAGACCATTGCCTTAAAAGGAAAGTGTCATAATCTTGGCGGACGCCTGATATAGTAATTTTTACATAATCTTGGCAGACAGAGGCTAGGGAGTATTACTTTCATTCGAAATATTTTTCTAATTTTTCGTTCTTTCGTTCTAATTAAGTTGATCTAAACATAATATTTTAAGTATATTTAATAATAAAGTAAATAATTGATTAAATATTTTTTACTTATATTCATTTCATATATATATAAAAAATTGATCAACTTTGTAACGGCCCTGTTCCAGATTTGACGGTTCTCCCCACAGATCAACACGAGTCTTTTATAACGTGTTTTGTCCTCATTCGCACGCTCCCTGAAAAACTTCATAGGAGATCACCCACCCTGAAATTGCTCCAAGCCAAGCACGCTTAATCTTGAAATTTCTTCCACATGGGCACTAGAAAAAATATGCATCTTGTTGATATGAGTAGTACCAATCAAATTATTTAAGTTCTTCTCGAACATGCAGTCTCATACCTGCATATTCTTGAAATCACTCTCGTTCGGGTGTGTTCCGGCTCACCCCTGCGCCCTTTCGCTTGGAAGTCTTAATCGGAGCCACTCCTTGTCCGTGCCTCTTTGCACCGGCGATCACTCCGCACTTTGTCCTCGGGCATTACAGACTTAATTGGCACGGCTCAAAAAAAATATTGATCAAGTTAGTTGGAACAGATTTAAGTAATTTCATTCGTTCATAAAATATCTTTTTAATTCATTTTTAAAAATAATCTTTTTAATTATCATCCTTATAACTGACTAATTGATCCACCATTTTGGAAATAACCGCAATACCATCTTCTCCACTCATTAAATACATAATTTACTTCTTTTTTTTAAAAGTAATGCTAAATAGTCATATTGTGGCTACTCACAAACTAATTAAATAGAAAAAAAATTGATTTAATTAATTTATTTTTTAAAATAAAATAAAGAATTTAATTATTTCACTGTATTGTTCACATTGTAGCTATTTTTTGTAATTTTTAAAAATTATCAAAAAATAATAATAGCCGCAATGTAGACAATACAATAAAATAACTAAATATTTTTTATTTAAAAAATAAATTAAATTAATCAATTTATTTTCTATGTAACTAGTATGTGGGCAATCACAATGTGGCTGCATAGTTTTTAAAACTTGTATCTAGTGTCCACTCCCCTTAAAAGAAAGAAAAATATACTCGCATGACCATTTTGAAGAAGAAAACACAATATTTGACCACTAATTTAAAAAACACAAAATTAGGCAATTTTTTACGTCTTAAGACTATTTTGCCCTTGATTAGGGCGGACAAGATTCGGATTTGCGCGTGGGTTAGGCACACATGGCACTATTAGTGCCATTAATGTCATACACTCAATGTTGCACGAATGATACTTATGGTCATATTAGTGTCATTAGTGCCATACGAATGATACTTATGGCTATATTAGTGTCATTAGTGTGATATACCTGTGTGTTGATATTATTTAGATGAGTATAGTTATATGACCATTTTGAACACTTCCAGTAGGAATTAGATTATCAATTTAGGGTTAGATTCTTTATTTAGTGTGCTGCACGAATGGTACTTATGGCTATATTAGTGTCTTATACTCTCTTATGCAGTGTTGCACGAATGGTACTTATGGTTTTTGAATTTCTTTATTTACTTATGTAATTTATTAAGAGATAGAGAGAGATTTATATCCTTTCCCATTTATCCTTTCACTTTATGGAGAGATAATATTATCTTTTCATTTTTTGTGTGATAATATTTTCCTTTTTTGAAAAGAAGGAATATGGGAAATAGGGAAATTCTCTTTTGTAGAAAATGATGGGAAATCACTTCAAGGAGAGATAATATTATCCTTTCATGTTTGGTATGATAATATTTTCCTTTTTGAAATGAAAAGAAGGAATGAGAACTAGAGAAATTCTTTTTTGTAGAATATGAAGGGAAATCACTTCAAGGAGAGATAATATTATCCATTCATTTTTTGTGTGATAATATTTTCTTTTTTCCGAAATGAAAAGAAAGAATTGAAAATAGGAAATTATCTTTTGTAGAAAATGAGGGGAAAAAGAGAAGGGACTATAAAGGAGAAATTTTTATACCTTTAAATCATCTTTTTCTTTTCTCTCGTAAAAAGAATTTCGCCATTTCACATTCCTCATTTTTATTTTAAGGGGGAATAATATTATACTATCACACTAAAAATAGAGAGATAATATTATCACTTATTAGAGTGGATAGAAGGAATTAGAAATAGTGAAATTCTCTGCCGTAGAAAATGAGGGAAAAGAAAACAGACATTTAAATGATGAAATTTTTGTTATTTCTTATTCTTTTCATGATAAATTTATTAATTAAAGAAAACACATTCTAATAATATTATTTTAATTATAAGAATGAAATTATTAGAAAGTTTGGTTAAAAAGTGGGACCTATTTTAGCAATTTTACTAATCATCGATTTATGTTGAGGTTGACGTCTTAACACCGAATGTAGCTTGTGGTGGTAATACGAAATTTATAATAATATAATTACGATTTTATTAATAAAAAGAAAAAAGAAAATTTAGATGACCCTTGAGAGCACAAAAGAGCAAAGTAAAAGTCAGACCTCGTTAAAATCTGTGAAGAAAACCCACATAATTAAGAAAATCTTTAAGGGGGAAAGAGAGTACCCGTCAAAATGAATATCCGAAAATAAAAAAGAAACAAGAGGCAATCCCAACTCCAACCCCAACTCGAACTTGAGACTAACCATTATCCAAGCAGAATAGCCACAACAGAGATGGCATAGAAACGACCAGGCTGCACACGAAACTCCGGCCTGACCATTTAAGCGGGGGAAGGTTATCTAAACGCCGCAGAAGCCTTTGATAAATTCAATCAAATGCAATCATGTGATTCTCAATGATTAAAGAAATATTGCATTGCCAAAGATGTATTTGAAAAATTGCCACGGGTGTAAATATTTCATTTATCTAACTTTTGGTTGTATTTTTTTTTATAATTTATTATAAAAAATTATCTGGTATTTTTATTATTTTTCAAATTATACTGGCACATGTATTATCCATGCGGCTTATTTGTGTTCATGTTAAAGTATATATATCTTGTTTATGAAATATATTGTACTCGTTGAATTACTTCTCGTAAAAAATTAATTAGCGTAAATTTTCATTATAAATTAGTACTTTATTTTTTTGGTATTCATGTATCTTATAAGTGGTTGTTCATTTTATAGTTTTAGAATTTAAGATTGTAATGTTAGGAATTAAGATGATTTAAGATAATAATGAATATGTCAAGCTAATGAAATTCACTGGTTTGTTCATCAAATTTAGTCCATTGTGCAGCTAACAAATTAAGTCGTCTACAGTAAAGACTTTTGGTAAAAAAAAAATTAGAATTAAGCTTTATATATTAGTCTTGAACGTTGGATTTTACAAAATCAAACTACTCACTGCAGTTATTAATTTTCACTAAAAAGGGTTATTCTTGAACATTTTTCAATAAAACAAAGACTACCCATAATCCACAAATTTCATATGAAGGTGAATAATTAAATGTAAGAAACAAGCATAATCTTTTCGTACAAATGTACAATCGTATCAAATATTTATCACGCACGCACGCACATATTTCGAAGCGTAAATATTAAATAAAAAACTGTTAATAGTTTCTTCTATTTATACACATAAATAGTGCATGAAGATAATAAGTACAATGGAGCTATCAAATAAGCTTTAATGAATTCATCAACTTGTTAAACTGGCGGTTCTCAACCAAGTAAAATTAAATCAAGTTGAAATTTGTGGAATGAACCACAATATCTTCCTACATATATAAAATTAGTATATTTCACTCTATTATTCATAAATAATACCAAGAATTTTTCTAGAACCGCACAAATATTAAGACAAACAATCTTAACAATGTACTAGCTATTCATCATGACAATCCTGGAATTAATTGTCCATGAACCACCCTTAATAATAATTCAACAAATATCTATTAAAGGTGTGGGAAAACCAGGAAAGTTTAAGTAAAGAATTGTCGTTTAGCTCAGATCTACAACACATTCACTATAGTAGTAACGTTAATCAAATTCTTGAGATTATTCACGAATGATGGTCGATTATTCATCAACAATCAAACAACTGTTTTCGACAAAACCACGCAAATCACAATTTGTTCAAGAATCAGAATAAACTCACTTGAATACGTTTTACTGACTAGTTAAAAAGAATTTTTATCCTATGGTAAGTTATTACTGACTAGATTATATGGTAATTAATCACCAATACCCCAATTATTTAAAATGTCGAGCCAATGATACGTACGTACATTTTCTCTAACTTCTTTCTTTATTTCTCACTTTTTTTTTTTGAAAAAAAAAATCGTATAGCTGATCAGGAGACTCTATAAGTCTAGTTTGTTCCACTATATATAGTATCATCCCCCATTCCACCACAGGTCCACACCCATTAATTAACAACTTTAATTTTTGGTTGTGGCTATGAGTATCAGAGATTCAGAGTATGTGTCGATCTAATATCAATTCTTAGTGGAGGAAAGTATATATCGTCCCATTTCAAATCATTGCATTATTTTCACTCTTCCTAGAAAACCATTCATAATAAAAGTATATATCACACACGAACATCTTCATTCGATAGCCTCCTCATCTTCTGAGGCTCTGTAAAAGTGGTCCCTATTTATGAGTCTTTCCTTCAAAGTGGAGACTTTTAACACTACTGAAAAAAAGCACAAAAAATAATGGAAAAAATGGTCGTTAAAATACTCACCAAAAATACACAAGGGTTTGCCCTGACCACAAGTCTATATATATATCCTTCTCGGCATATTCTAATAGTATATATGACCAAGACTGCATGTTGAAGAAGAGTTTAAATAAATTGATATACACTAATTATATCAATAATATAAATATTCTATATTGGTAATTACTACTTGAAAAAAAAATTTAGGTTAATCATGATTGACTTAGAGTAGTTTTATGATAGGTGACTCATTTAAAAAAAGTTTATGAAGGCGTGTGTTGTTGAATACAAAATACATTAGAAATACGGGGTATGATGGATGATCCACTGAGAAGTTTATCAAGGCATATTTTATTGAGTACAAAATACATTAAAAAGACTCGTGGGGCAAAGTCAGGTAAGTACAATTGAAAATTTTCCTAACGGCCACACAAATCGGTCATTAATCATTTTAACGATCGAAAACGAACGAATTTTTAGTTGTTGATTCCTTAAAACAACTATTGTTATTTTCATTATAAAAAAATGGTCGTTATTTGAATAAAAACGATTGTTAACTGAATAAAATAAATTTTGCTAATAACCGATACATCGATCGTTAATTAGTCATAAAAAAATTAATAAAAACACTAACTACCGTTATTTTATGGTCGTTAAAATTACGAAATAACAACATTATCGATCGTAATCACAGGCGTTGAGCTTTAATAAATTAAAAAATATATATATAACCTAACGATCGTTAGTTTTCGATCGGTCATTACATTACAAATTAATAAATAAAAAATATAACAATCATAAAATTATTTATTGAAAAAAAACAACAAACTAACGACCATAATTCAAGCGCTAGGAATAAAAAGTCAATAATTAAAATAAAAAACAAAATGGTCATTAACTTGACGTAATACAATCGTTAGATTGTCATTCTGAACGAAACAATTTCGGAGGCGAAAAAGAAGAAAATGGGAAGAGCCTTTTTCAAGATTGATTTTGCCAAAGCATATGACTCCGTTGAGTGGAATTTCCTCGATGTTCTGCTCGAAAATCTAAATTTTGACCGCAAGTGGAGATGGTGGATGAAGGGGTATCTGTCTTCTGCATCGGCAAGTATTCTGGTGAATGGGTCGTCTACCAAAGACTTCAAATTGGAGAGGGGTTTGAGACAAGGAGATCCGATGTCTCCCTTCTTGTTTCTGATTGTTGCGGAAGGGCTTAATGCTCTGGTCGAGAGAGCTATTGCCCAAGAAGTAATGGTTCCCGCCACGATTGGGAAGGACAAGATTCAGCTTGCCATGTTACAATACGCAGATGACACGATCTTTATTGTGGAACCGGAAGAGAGGAACGTTGATGCAATCAGGAATATCTTAATGTTGTTCCAGTTCTTGTCAGGCCTTGCAGTAAATTTTGAAAAGAGTTCACTTATGGGAGTGGGGATGGATGAAGAAAAGATTGGGAGATGGGCGGAGGTGCTTGGTTGCAGAGTGGGTGCTCTTCCTTTTAGCTATCTCGGTGTTAAGGTGGGAGGACGGGCAAATGAAAGTGTGAGCTGGAGCCGTCTTGAGGAAAAGGTGGGAAATAAAATCAAAGGATGGAAGAGGATTCCTACATCCCTGGCTGGCCGACCCTGGTAAAATCAGTTTTGCAAGCTATTCCGCTGTATCAACTCTCCTTTGCTACTATTCCTAAAAGTGTTCTGTGTAACCTTAGTTCGATGTGTGGGAAGTTTTTGTGGGGGGATGGAGAGGGGGGTGGGGGAATTCCTTGGATTAAATGGAGTGTGTTGTGCTTAAAAAAATGTGAGGGAGGTCTTGGTTTGAAAAATCTTGAGTGGTTTAATAGAGCTTTAGTGTTCAAGTGGTTCTGGAGATATTTGGAGGACGGGGAGGCGCTGTGGGTTAAGATCATCAGATCGATTCATGGTGAGCTTGTTCGGGGGGAAGAGGGGGGCTGGTCGGTTGGAAGGGGGGGAGGGAGAACAGGCTGGTGGGTGAACATTGTGGAAAATGGTGGGGGAAGGGGAGGAGCGACAGAGAGATATCTTACGGATAATATTGCTAGAGTTATTGGGGACGGGTTGAACACTAGTTTTTGGGACGAGGTCTGGGTGGGAAGTGTACCACTGAAATTCAGGTTTCCTAGGCTTTTTCAACTGAGTGAAGACAAGAAAGGAAGGGTGGGGGAATTCGGAAAATGGGAGGGTGGTGTGTGGGCGTGGGAGTTGAGATGGCGCAGGGGGCTGAGAGGGAGGGAAGTGAGCTGTTTTAACCAACTTTTGGAGATTATTTCTGTTATTGTTCCTTGTCCAGGAGAGAAGGACGAATGGAGATGGAAAGCAACAAAAGATGGCAAGTTCACTACCTCTTCGGCGTATGAGACAATTGCCATGGAAAAGAGAGAGGAGGTGCCGTGCGCGGCGGCGGAAGCAGCGAAAGTTTGGGATGCACCTACAACTCATAAGGCAAGGGTGACGGCATGGCGTAGCCTGAGGAACCGACTCGCCACATGTGATAATCTTTTCAAAAGGAAGATCCAAATTGCATTTGAGGAAAGATGGTGCAACGCATGTGTGACGGCGGAAGAGACGGTGGAACACGTGCTACTTCACTGCCCAAAAACTGAACAAGTGTGGAACAATATTCAGCAATGGATCAACATCAAGACAGCGACACCAAGAGGTTTATCTCAACACTTTCTTTCTTTTATTCATGCAAGCAAAGATAAGAGATGGCGGAAATTCTTGAAAGGATTGTGGATTGGTACGGTTTGGATTCTGTGGAGATGTCGGAATGAGAGCAGGTTCCAAGGAAATGTGTGAGATGTTCAAAAAGTTACACAGGAGATTATAGGCAGGATGTGGAGTTGGAACTCTATTTTTCACATTGTGGACATTAACTTTCCTTTCTCTGTGTGGTGCTCGAATGGGCTTGTTCTGGACTCTTTGTAATTTGGTACCTCTGGTACCTGCTTTTCGTTTCTTATAATAAATTCTCTTTTATCGACCAAAAAAAAAATACAATCGTTAGAAGCTTGTTTTCTTGTAGCGTGTGTGATTTGCTTGTTTTGTGTGAGTAGACCGGTGCATTGAATCTGAGCATCAAATGAGCTCGTATTGCTGGATTCGAGATTCCGTGCTGTTGGAATAAATGGCTTTATTAGTCCATAATTACTTTGTAATTAATGGAATTAAATGGTATATTTGGAATCTACATTTTGAGTAGATTAATTTGGTATATTTACTTGTTCAAATCTATTAAGAATTGAATGAGTAATTAATGCCCAAAGATATCCATGGTTCGGACCACATGTTTGCCCAAACGGACGTGGCAGCGGTTGAGGACCGAAGAGACACGATGGTTCGGATCTGTTTGCCCAAACAGGGCACGTGGTGGCGGTTCAAGACCGAAGAGACACATCGGTTCGGACCTCCTGTTTGGCCAAACGGTCACGTCAGTTCAAGGAAACCCCTGGACTACTATAAATAGGGCCCTCCAGAATGAGATTAAACACACAAACGAATTCAGATAATCAATTTGTCATATTAGTTTAGTTTACATACTCAGTCCCGAGTATCAAGCCGTTCGACCGGATAGCGAACTCCTAGTGCTAAGGACTCGTCTATCATCCCGAAACCGTTGTATCTTGGGGGCAATTACTGTAGATCCGCGAGCACAGAGCGGAAGTAATTTTGCCTTACGGAGAGAGAATTTATTCTCGCCTCGGTTCTGCATCCTTTCATTTATCGTCATTCTATTTTCTACACTACCAAATAACAATCGTAAGGCAAAATTAGTGTGGAAAGATGGCGACAGGAAGCAACACCAACAACAACAATGTTCCACCCAACAACAATGCTCCACCAGTTCCGACCAACGTACCACATGCTCCAGCACCTGCTGCTGCCGAAAAGCCGGAAAAATTCGCAGGTTCTGAATTTAAACGTTGGCAGTCTAAGATGCTGTTTTATCTTACTACCTTGAATATGGCTCGTTTTGTGAATGAATCTCCTCCAACTGTGGGGGAAGATGATACTGATTCGCAATTGCGGATCGCATATGATGCATGGCATCATAGTGACTTTCTATGTCGTAACTATATACTGAATGGGCTAGACAACACTCTCTATAATGTCTACTCTAGCGCCAAGACGTCCAAGGAACTATGGGACTCCTTGGAGACGAAGTACAAGGCAGAAGATGCCGGCTTGAAGAAATTCATAGTCGGTCGTTTTCTAGACTTCAAAATGGTTGATAGCAAAACCGTTGTGGAGCAAGTGCAAGAATTTCAACTGATCTTGCACGACATTCTTGCCGAAGGTATGGAACTGTCTGAATCTTTTCAGGTGGCCGCGGTGATAGAGAAATTACCACCACATTGGAAGGACTTCAAGAACTATCTCAAGCACAAACGCAAGGAGATGGGACTTGAAGACTTGATCGTTCGCTTGAGAATCGAAGAGGACAATAGAATCTCCGAAAACAAGACGAACAAAACTTCCATGGAGGCAAAAGTAAATCTAGCCGAGTCTAGCAACAAGAAGAAACGCAAGTTCAAAGGCAAAAATCCAGACTCAAAAGGTCAGAAGAGGATCAAAGGAGATTGCTTCAACTGCGGCAAACCCGGCCACATGGCGAAAGATTGTCGCAAACCGAAGAAAGACAAGCACAATGGTCACCATCAAGCCCACGTGACGGAGACAAAGTCTGTGCCCCTCGACTTAGGCGAACTTGACTTGTGTGCCGTCGTAGACGAGGTCAATATGGTCGGCAGTCCAAAAAGATGGTGGATCGACACCGGTGCTACCCGGCATATCTGCGCCGACAAGACAATGTTCTCCTCGTATGAAGCTCTCACCGGCGATAGAAAACTATATATGGGCAATTCTACCGCATCCTCGATCATCGGAGTTGGAACCATTGTGCTCAAGATGACGTCGGAACTCAAGATAACCCTACAGAAGGTGTTGCATGTTCCCGACATTCGCAAGAACTTGATCTCAGGATCCGCTTTGTGCAACGCTGGATTTAGACTAGTATTTGAAGCAGGCAAAGTTGTAATGACCAAGAATGGTCACTATATAGGAAAAGGCTACCTAGATAATGGCCTTTTCAAGCTTAATGCTATCCCTGTACTTGTACGTGATAATGCAATAAAGGAAAAAGTTACTTACTTGGTTGAGTCTCCTAATTTATGGCATGATAGATTAGGACATGCAAATCTAAACACACTACGTCGTTTAGTAAATTTAGACTTATTGCCAAAGATGTCTTTCAATCAACACCAAAAATGTGAAATTTGTGTTGAAGCAAAAATGGCAAAATCTCCTTTTCATTCAGTGGAAAGATCAACGAAACCTCTTGAATTGATTCACACCGATCTATGTGATTTAAAACTTGTGCAAACAAGAGGTGGAAAGAATTACTTTATAACGTTTATAGATGATTGCACAAGATTTTGCTATGTGTATCTTTTGAGAAGCAAAGACGAAGCATTCGAAGCTTTCAAAACATACAAAAATGAAGTTGAGAATCAACTTAACACCAAGATCAAAATGATTCGAAGTGATCGAGGTGGCGAGTACGTTGCACCTTTTGAGGAATTTTGTCGTGAAAATGGCATTATTCATCAAACGACTGCACCTTATTCTCCACAATCAAATGGTGTTGCAGAACGAAAGAATAGAACATTGAAAGAAATGATGAATGCTATGTTGATAAGCTCAGGCCTATCACATAACATGTGGGGGGAAGCTATTCTTTCGGCTAATAAAATTTTGAATAAATTACCCCAAAAGAAACAAGAAAAAACCCCATATGAATTATGGAAAGGAAGGAAGCCGTCCTATAAATATACAAAAGTGTGGGGGTGCTTAGCAAAAGTTGAAGTACCTAAACCCAAACAAATAAAAATAGGACCAAAAACTGTTGATTGCATCTTCATTGGATATGCAAACAATAGTAGTGCGTACCGATTCTTGGTACACAAATCGGAAGTACCCGATATGAATGAGGGAATGATTATAGAATCAAGAAATGCCATATTTTTTGAAAAAATATTCCCCAAGAAAGAGAAGAATGATATAAGTTCGAAAAAGAGAACTTATGATGAAATTTCGCTTAAGGACAACGGACCAACACGTGAACTAACACCGCAACCAAGACGCGGAAAGCGAACAAAAACTGCGAAAACCTTTGGTCCAGACTTCGTAGTTTATACTTTAGAAGACGAACCAAAGACAATCAAGGAAGCATTGTCTGGTCCTGATGCCGATCTATGGCGTGAAGCTATCAATAGTGAAATCGAGTCAATCTTATCCAATCACACTTGGCTTATTGTTGATCTTCCTCCGGGAAACAAACCTTTGGGTTGCAAGTGGATTCTTAAGAAGAAATATAAAGCCGATGGATCTATTGATAAGTATAAAGCACGTTTGGTAGTTAAAGGCTACAAACAAAAGGAAGGGTATGATTACTTTGATACATACTCTCCAGTCACTAGAATTACATCCATTAGAATGCTACTTGCTATAGCAGCATTATATAATCTTGAGATTCACCAAATGGATGTAAAAACAGCATTTCTAAATGGAGATTTAGAAGATGAGATATATATGGAACAACCCGAAGGGTTCGTGATTCCTGGCCAAGAAAAGAAAGTTTGTAAACTTGTAAAGTCTTTGTATGGACTCAAACAAGCTCCCAAACAATGGCATGAGAAATTTGACCAAGCAATGATGGCAAACGGATTCAAAATCAATGAATGTGATAAATGTGTATACATTAAAGGAACATCCGACAATTTTGTCATTGTTTGTCTCTACGTTGATGATATGCTAATTATGGGCAGCAACAATAAAATAATCATAGAAACCAAGGAGATGTTAAAGAGAAACTTTGACATGAAAGATATGGGATTAGCTGACGTGATTCTAGGAATTAAAATCCTTAGAACACCCGAGGGAATAGTCTTATCACAATCTCACTATGTTGAGAATGTACTTAAGAAATTCAAAGCTTTTGATCTACCTCCGGCTAAAACGCCCGTTGACCTAAGTATACACTTAGCCAAGAATCGAGGAGAACCCGTATCACAATCAGAATATGCTAGAGTTATTGGAAGCCTAATGTACTTGTCAAATTGTACAAGGCCAGATATAGCATATTCGATCAGTAAATTAAGTCGGTTTACAAGTAATCCCGGGAAGGATCATTGGACCGCATTGACAAGAGTGTTGAGATACTTAAAGCACACAATCTCTCATAGTATACACTATTCGAGATATCCCGCAGTTTTGGAAGGATATTGTGATGCCAATTGGATATCCGACACTAAAGACTCTAAATCCACAAGTGGGTTCGTTTTTACCATTGGTGGAGGAGCAATATCATGGAAATCTTCTAAGCAAACATGTATAGCCCGATCTACTATGGAATCGGAATTTATTGCTTTAGACAAAGCCGGTGAAGAAGCCGAATGGTTAAGAAACTTCTTAGAAGATATTCCCTGTTGGGAAAAACCTTTGCCTCCGGTTATGATACATTGTGACAGCATGGCTGCTATAGGGAGGGCAAAGAATAGTTTGTATAACGGTAAATCTCGACACATTCGTCGAAGACATAATACCGTTAGACAATTGATCACTACAGGAATAATGTGCATTGACTATGTAAAGTCAAAAGACAATATTGCGGATCCGTTTACTAAAGGTATTAATCGTGATCAATTGTATAACGCAGTAAGGGGAATGGGATTAAAATCCACACGTTAAGAACTTTCATAGTGGTAACTCAACCATAATGACTGGAGATCCCAAGAACATGGTTCAATGAGACAACTAAATTATGGAAGTTCAAGTTGAGCACTTGAAACTTTCAAAATCCATTCTCATAGCTGCTCAAGTGCAAAGCCTGCAGCTTGTGGTAAAGGGTAAGCCATCAAAGGCTTTTAATGATTCCTATAGCCTTATTAGGTGGAGTATGGCAGGATACTCTTTATAGGAGATCACCTATACAAGTGAAGAAGTGGGGCCGCTTCAAATTATCAATAAACACTTGTGAATCCAAGAAATGGTCCAAGGCCGAAATGGACACAACGTGAGAACGAAAGATATTAGATCTATTATTGTGTGTATGTTGTTGACTAGATTTACACAAAAGTTGACCGGTTCAAGACATCATGTTCACCGAGCAACGAGTAAATCCGATGGCATTACACTAAGGAAGGTTCAAAGCTAACAACTACCTATCCTAATGCAATAATGGATCGTCGGGACTTAGTTTTTTTTTTTTTTGCATTTGCATTAATCATCATTCATGTGGGGGATTGTTGGAATAAATGGCTTTATTAGTCCATAATTACTTTGTAATTAATGGAATTAAATGGTATATTTGGAATCTACATTTTGAGTAGATTAATTTGGTATATTTACTTGTTCAAATCTATTAAGAATTGAATGAGTAATTAATGCCCAAAGATATCCATGGTTCGGACCACATGTTTGCCCAAACGGACGTGGCAGCGGTTGAGGACCGAAGAGACACGATGGTTCGGATCTGTTTGCCCAAACAGGGCACGTGGTGGCGGTTCAAGACCGAAGAGACACATCGGTTCGGACCTCCTGTTTGGCCAAACGGTCACGTCAGTTCAAGGAAACCCCTGGACTACTATAAATAGGGCCCTCCAGAATGAGATTAAACACACAAACGAATTCAGATAATCAATTTGTCATATTAGTTTAGTTTACATACTCAGTCCCGAGTATCAAGCCGTTCGACCGGATAGCGAACTCCTAGTGCTAAGGACTCGTCTATCATCCCGAAACCGTTGTATCTTGGGGGCAATTACTGTAGATCCGCGAGCACAGAGCGGAAGTAATTTTGCCTTACGGAGAGAGAATTTATTCTCGCCTCGGTTCTGCATCCTTTCATTTATCGTCATTCTATTTTCTACACTACCAAATAACACGTGCAACAAGAGACTGAATACTCTTTACAGTACATTCTTGGAATCTGGTGCACTAAGATTTATCTGAAGAAGAGCTCATCTCACTTTGTGAGAGGAAGGTTTATGATTGAAAGAGATCTTGCTCGTATTTCTTATTTTAGATGAATTTTTTATGTAGTATTGAATGTCATTGGACTTGAGTTAGTTGAAGTATTTATGGACTAATAACTCTTGTGAATGAATGAAAAAAGTTAGAATTGATTTCGGGGAGATTTCAGAACAAGATTAATTAAGATAGAAATGATGTTAATCTATCTAATTATAAAACTAGCATTTGCACTCCGTGTAACGTACGAAAACGTTTTTATATTTTTAGATTTATATAAAATTAAAACCAACTCAATTATCATAAATATAAATATAATACAAAATAATTTATACTAAATATGTTTGAGTTGAATATTGAAAAAATAAAAATAAATAAAGAAGAATCACAATAATAATAATAATAATAATAATAATAATAATAATAATAATAATAATAATAATAATAATAATAATAATAATAGGAAAAGGCAAAAAAATAAGTTAAAATAAAAAGAAAAAAGAATTGAAAAACTCATTAACTTAAAAAAGATGAGAGAGATGAGAGACTTTTTTTTTAAAATTTAAATCTTTAAGTAAATATAATTTGTACATTTTAAATCAAATATAATTACATAAAATATCAAATTAAAGCTATTATCGTGATCTTTAATTTGATATGCATATTAAATATTTTATAATTATTCGAATTTCACAATTTTGGAACGAAATAAAACCAAAAAAAAAATAAGAAGATAGAGAAAAAGGAAAAGAAAAAAATAAATTTTTAATTTGATTATAACTACAAAATTGCCACTTAATTTTAAAATCAATTTGCAATTGATTTCAAATCGAAATGTTGCCTTTTTAATGTAGCATAGATTTAGGTTTACATGTTTTATAATTTAACCATGATATATTTTTTTATGATATAGTTGTTATGTTAATTAATTATTGAATGTTTATTTTTAGAATTTTGTAATTAAAAAAAAATTCAAACATAATTTTTTTAATGTTCGATTTTTATCAAAAACTGAAGCAGTTTAACTGATTCGGTAAATGAATAATCCATATAATTTTCGGATCAATAACGATTTCTCAAAATCCGGCTAGTTTGGGTTTCGAATCGATTAACAGTGGGAGAGGGCCTCTCATATATTTCTATGTTTCTGCAACGATTCTATGCAAATGATAATGTGATATTCAGCGTAAGCAATAATGGTGAAAAGGAAAGCAGAAAAAGGAAAAGGAGGGGCGTGCATTTGGGCAATGTTGTGTATGGAAACATGAAATATCTATTAATTCAATGCTCACATGATGTAGGGCATAACACAAGATCTCTTCGTCGTCTAACGTAGTATCCGTCTTCCAGTTTTTTGTCTCAAGAATCTTTCTTTTTCATATTTTTATGACTATAAGACAAGATTCCACAGTCTAATTTGTTCTGTTGTTAGTGATCTATATGTATATCCAATTTAATGTTGCTTCCCAGCAATATTATTAATCGCGATGACATAGGTTTCCATTAATTTCCATGCTCGAAATTATTGAAGCTCTTATTTCAATTCATGGCTGCTTTGCAGCTCCAGTGCTCTTTGTCGGCCATCTCTTTTTTCTTTCTGCTTCAATCTTAAAAGTTAATTAATTATGAGTTTGGGAATCTGCAGGATAATTACCACTATATTTATCATTAATTCCTTGTTTGCATTTGAAAATGAAACCATCATATCTCTGCGTGCGGCTTTAAATTACTAAGAAAACGTAAGAAACTCAGAGAGTTGTAAGATGCTTAATATTTATTAGGGTTCATATATATGGTATTGGTGGGTGTATAACAAATCCTATAATTAACATAAAGTGGCAACTTTAATTTGTACAAATCTGGATCGTAAATCATAAGTATTTCAACTAGTTAAGCTATATATGACTGGATTTCTAATTGGGCGCAGCACATTATAATTAAATTAATATTGATTATTAATTAACCCTCCACTTTATATCATGTTTAGCATGGCTGAAAGTTTGAAACCACAGTTTTCAGTTCGATTTCCAGAAACGGTGAGTCTCCTTTCAAGCCGGTCTTGGCTTCGAACAGGGTCGTTATACTTTCTGCTTCACAAACCCAAGATCATATTATTTATCCATACTCTTTTCCTTTTTCCCTTTTTCTTATAATTTCAAGAGGTGGATAAAAGAATTTATCGATTTTGAATAAATTTGATAATCCTAATAACCATTTTTACGATACTATAATAAAATATTAGTATTAGAAAAATGTTAATGTGGACTGATTTTGTGACTAAGGATTTTGAACAACGATTTTGCGACCATATCTGATATCTCAACTTAAAATCAATGAATTTTTTGGTAACCGCGGACTATGGATTGCTGCTGATTATGGAATACTGGACTATGAATTTTTTTGAACTGCGATTTTTGCCGACTGTGGATTTAGATCTCCCTAAATCTATGAATTTTTTTCTCCATTTTCCATAAGAGATGTTTGCTGGTTTTGTGACTATAAATTTTAAACAACGATTTTGCTTAGTGTGATTTATGTTGAGGTTCGCCGATTTTGCTTAGTGTGATTTATGTTGAAGTTTGCCGATTTTTCCTAGCGTGTTTTATGTTGAGATTTTGAACAACGATATTTGCTGATTAGTATGATTTTGCTAAATTTAATTGTAAAGTAATACTCCATAAATATTATATATATATATATATAGAGGGAGAAGATCAAATGAGAATGAACAAATGTGGTGAGAACGGAGAATGATTGCATAAGCCAATAAATATGTTGCATAAGATGCTTGTAATGACTGCACAACGAAATTCATTTAATTAAATAAAATTTTCGCTCCTTCCAGGATTCAAACCCGGCTAAAAAATTTGTGCAGTATTATATTGCAGCTTATGCAATATTATATACTGGCTTATCAATCATTCTCATTTCTTACGAAAGATAGCATTATCAGTATAATCTCAAAGCCTATTATAATCTCCAATCAAATTATGAATTATGAATAATTAAGGGGAATTAGATTTTACTAATCATAGTTATATTTTATTAAGTCTCAGTATAAAATTAGTCAAAATTCTCATTGAAAGTATAAATATTTAATGGAATTTTTGTTAAAGGATAAATAATTTCTCTTTTTATTGAAAGTCAGATATTTATTGTGTTTAATCCGGACCACATTGATCCAAATAGCATCACTCTAGATTCTAGATAGCACACTAAATAAATGAAAATGTACATTTTAATTAATTTGTTTAAGAATTTAAGATGTCCTTACAAACTAACAAAATATAGATACTATTAGAAAAGATTGTTTTGGAGGAAAGCGCCATTTATGGTGGGGAAAACAAACTTTTTAGTGCACACTGTATGATAGAGATGTCACGAGTGGTGTGGATGTGTGCGGTGAGACAATAATGGCTGGAAAAATAATACATCCATCCAGATTCTTCTATGTTTTCTTCCTCTTAATTAAAGGTATGGAAAAGAACAAATAAATAAATAATAATTGGATCGTCCATCATATTTTCTGGTGTCTCACTTGTATATACATATAATTCTTTTCATTTTTGTTTTTATTTTTCTCTTCCATTTAGGTTTCTCCTATCTTACTCCTTCCGTCCCCCTGTATGTGAGACCTTTTTTTTGGACACGAAAATTGAGAAAAATGTATTTTATTTGTAGGTGGAAAAGTGAGAATGTGTTTAAAGGATAAAATCTTTACCAAAAAAGGGAAGAGTCTCACTTTCAGTGGGACGCCTTAAATAGAAAGAGTCTCAGATACAGTGAGACGGAGGGAGTACTTTAAGAGTTAAGGTGCAAAATATATATGCTTTAATTTGAGATAGTGAAAATTATACTAGTTGTCCATTAACTTAATTTTAATAAATTTTAACTAATTTTATATTAAAGAAAATAAATTTTCCTTTTGCATTAGAGTTATTTCTCTCTTCTCTAGTCAACTTTTACAACCAACTATTTCTCTTTCATTTGGTTCTCTAAATTTCACGCAGGTATTTCTTTCTATTTTCTCCTTTGGAGCCCAATTCCTTCCGGTCTAGGTGATTTCCTTGGGCGACGATGTTCATATAATTATCGAGGTTTTATTTTACTAAAAATTATCCCGTATTTATTTTTCTCATCTTCTCCATATACTTTTTTGAATATGTTTTTCATATACTTTTTCGACGACTTTAGTGCTTCACCTTCTTATTCGACTTAGGGTTCCGAAAATACTTTTTCGATCATATTTGGTGTGTTAACGAGTCGATTTTTGTGTTTCTTCATAAAAAACTTGATTTCCAGATCTAATTGTTATATTTCGTTCAACTGTATTTCGAATTTAAATATATAGTACACCTAGTATGAAATGTAATTATTTGTATCAAGCGTACAAGGACGTTGCGTGTTTGACTCATACCAAGTGTTGCACGACAACTATTGGGATGAATACGAATTAGTCCATTTGACACGAATGGTACAAAATTCATACCAGTCGTTCCAAGTGTTACTTGACGGGCTTGCGTAAAAAAAATAATAAAAAGAAGTTCGCCATAAACTTTGTAGCCACATTTCAAGTCTTAAACGATCTCTTTTAGGGGTGATGAATGAGTCAAGTACTCGTACCCGAATATAGGGCATTTATATATATTATCTGAACTCAAACGATATCTAATTACTAATTATACGAGACGGTTATACGGGCTAATTATTCGTGTAACCAAAATACTGCCCCTTTGTATATAATCAAACAATAAATAAAGGTATGCAAAACTTTTTTCAATTATTTGTGTTTGAATGTAAATACACATAAATGTGCATTGATCCAATTTCACCGAATAAATATACATATGCATAATGCATTCAATCTACATATGCATAATGCATTCAATCACAATTTTTAAATGCTCATAACAAATTAGGAAAAGTACAATTAACAATTGTAAATTGAGTTAGTCTATTATCCATATATATGTTAAATTTATTAATTTTAAGTAAATTAATTTAATTATAAATTTTAAAGTTAGTAGCTTCCTGATTAATTTAAACTTTTAAATTACTAAATCATATATTTATATTAATAAAATTTATTTAGTCAGCTAATCGGATGTATGCGGTAACCAAAAATCACAATGTTCGTACCAAATACCCGCACCGTCGAGCCAAATATAAGGTATTGATTATCCAATAACCGGCAAATTTCGATTCGGGTTGGATATAATCGATACCCGATAATATCCAAATAAGCAGGCTTAATCTCTTTTAACTCTAACCCCCCCCCCCCCCCTCCCCCCAAATTTCATATCATAAGCAAGCTTTTTATGGTCGCCTGAATGAACTCAATCGGAGGAGTTATGTAGAAAAAATTATAACAGAAAATTGCTAGAAATAATGGAGGTGACGACGCAGGGTGATAGTAGACGGAGGAATTAATCGGATATTGGCTAGGCAAGTGGTGTTTTCCTCGGGTTAAATGAAAGTGTTGGTCGTCGGTGGTGGAATTGGAGAAGAGGATGGCTTGATGCAGGTCATGACGGTGATGTCGTCGGATGTTAGAGGTCGGCGGCGGCGGCCGGCGAGAAGAAAGAGAAGACTGAGAGAGATGTGAAAGCAGAGAGAAAGAAATGAGAAATGCATTTCAAAATAAAATTTAAATTTAAAATGAGTGCAACGATATTCTCATCAGAAGATTTGTGAATTTTATCATTAAATATTCGAAATTGCAACTTAAACCGCCAAAAAGTCGTAACTCTGCCGCAATAACTCCCAACTCAATTACTCACTCCTCGGACATCCAAAACGAAGATACTGTACAACTTTGATACTCCATATATATACCTCAACACTTGGAAGTTGGAACATTTTTTGGAAGCAGAACTGAATGGTGATGAGATACTAGCTAGGGTTTGGACTTGTTCTGCTCCCAAATCCTCGACTGCTTTTTAAGGAGATGAAAGCTGAAACATTTTATATTTCTGACTGCAAATAGATCTCAACAGTATTGATTAAATCATCGATCTGTTGATGAACAGAAAATGTTCATCACTGATAAATGCTAATAACACACACACTTGATAAATGAAGTTGTAAATACTTGAATCACTGAAGCCACATCCATTATGTTCCAACATTGGAGTACTAATTATTTACAGTTTAAGATTGAGATCAAGCATCTCCAAAGTGGAAGTCGACGGAGTGTGGCGGTGATCGACGGCTCTATAAATTCCCGGCCACATAGAGGCGAGGACGGGCGTGGCTCTAGCGGGCGGTTTGTGGAGGTGGGCGTGGGGTTGGACCCCGAGAGATTTGGGTTGAAAATATCTGACGAAACCCCTCTCCCTTTTGTGAGCATTCTGGTGGCCGCCTAATGCTTGCGAGCTGTAGAATATGCGGTCGCAGAATCTGCAGCCGAAGATCTTGGTCGGGTAAGGCCGCGTTGCTGATTCCGCCGCCATCGGCTTCAAACTCAACCACTTCTGCTCCACCGTTTCTTCAACTTTCGACATTATATATATCGCTTTCCTTTTTTTAATATAAATAATAACGACATGGAATCCAGACTGATGCCTTATTATATATCCCTGGCGTCTTCCCTGTTAAGTGACCCCCACTCATCACCACCTTACTTTTCCACAACACCGTTTTCGTAAAATTACAAATACTCATTTTATTTTATCTTATATTCTCTGTCTCATCATCCTTGTCACATAAAGATTTTAATTATTTACTTACTAATTTTTAATTGATGTATTATTTACAAAATAATGAAATACTTCATTATAGTATTACAGGGTTAATTGATTGTAAAGCTAAACATTATAGTCATTTTTTTCCATTTACTATAAAATTGGTGCCAAAATACATAAATTTTCATGATTAAAATTTCCCATATTTAAACTCCAATCAAATTGAATTTGGTTTGACAGCGAAATTTTATTAAGTGGTATGAATTTTAACATTTGGATGGTGCCATAAATTCTAAATTTGAATTATATTTATAATAGTATAAATAATACTACTACTCTCTTCATCACCAAATTTCACGTCCCTTCAAAATGACATGAATTTTAATAAAATAATTGAGTGTGTTGTGAATGAAATAAAAATATAATCTTTAAACCTTATTTGGTATGGCTTATGAGACCAGATAGCAAAGCTATTTAAATTTTTGGTATCCTATATGGCTGCGTTTACCTTGATGGATAAATTTATCAATGGAAAATGAAGGATAACAAAAAATTATGCCTTAAAATATCTCTTTTCTTTTCCAACATTTGACACAAGAAATATTCACAATTTTTTCTTTCTTATTTTCACTTCAATGATGGATAATATTATCCCTCTATTTTTGAGTGGATAATATTATTCATACTTGAAGTGAAAATAAGGAAGAAAAAATGGGGAACATCTCTTTTGTGTTAAATGTTGGAAAATAAAAGAGACATTTCAAGGCATAAATTTTTATTATCCATCATTTTTCATGAATAAATTTATCCATCAAAGTAAACGCACCCTATAAGTAATCTGACAGCCCGTGTTTATATGGGCACCTAATAAATTTCATGTTCACCTTCAGTAAAACATACTATAACTGAAAGAAAGCCTCTGATACCTTATTTCCTATGATCAATATCCCTCCTCTAATTTACACAGACAATTATACCATTTCTTCAACACCCCTATGTGGCTGCAGCAATGGTGAGTTCATGAATTGCTCGTGGTGGTGTGGCGATTCGTGCCTAAATCTCAGAGAAATCCCTTTGTTTTTTCTGGATTTTAGCTCTCACGCCAACAATAGTGCTCTGATGTATCAAGTCCCAAAATTCAGTTATCAACAAAAATTATGGCATAGTCAAAGCATAACAATGGAAGGAAAATTCAAGATTTTGGGGATTCAATTAATAGTGTTGGAAAGCAGCAATATTTCTGTGTCAATAATTCGAAAAGGAAGTGAGGAAATTGTTCAACTACAATTCGTTATGGTATAGTCAAAGCTGTGAGAGTTTTATGAAATTCACCTGGAGAAGATAGTGAGTCGTATTCTCATATTAAAAGGAGAATTTCTTTCTGTAAACCAAACCATTGGTTGAGGTTTGGCCGTCTGGTTTTGGTGAAAGGCAGCGGTGTATTGGTTAAAATTTTGGTGAAAGGCGGTGCAAGAGCATCTCCACCGCGACCGCGCTGCTGTGGGGGTGGGGGTTTTGATGCAGGCGCTAAAATAAGAACTAGGCTCGTGGGAGATTATATCATATGGGCGTCTCTTTGTTTTTTTTTTTTTTTAAATGAAATTAAACTAACATTATAAAAAAGTTGAACTTTTTTTTTTTCAATTTGACCTACTAACTAAAAAAACTACACTCCAACAGATCTTTTAACAATTTTTTTTTCATTCCTATTCAAACATTTCATAATTATCTCCTTTTTTTTTCTTTTTTTTTTTCATATTCTTCTTCTATTTCACATTCTTCTTCCCATTTTTCACCTATCAAAAATGGATCGTGAATGCAACGGGTAATTCAAAAATCAAGCTCGTTTTAATTATTATAATTCCATTTAGTTATTATATATTATATTAATTAATGTAATATGACAATTTCAATTTTAATGAAATATTGGATTTTAAGATTGAGGAAGTAAAACGAAATGAAAAAAATTAGAGCTCATGACACTTTCAATGCAAACGAATGACACTTTAAATGCAGTAAATAATTAATACTTTCGAATGGACGATAAATAAGTACTTCACAAATGATATATTACATATGACACTTTTAATAACTACAAAATAATACTTTTAATCTATGAAAATGATACTTTGTAAATGATTTTTTTATAAATATAAATATTACAAATGACACTTTTAAAGCATGCAAATAATACTTTCGAATGAAACAATAAATGATAATTCACAAATAATACATTACAATGATACTTTTAATGTATGTAAATGATATTTTGCAAATAATATTTTTATAAAATCAAATGAATTTTGTTTATAAAAATAAATGGTAGTATATTATAGATGACACTTTTCATAAAATAAAATGATAATTTTAATCCGTACAAATGATATTTTCGATTGAGCCAAGAAATGAGAATTCACAAATGATATATTACAAATGAAACTTTTAATAACAAAAAATAATATTTTTAATGTATGCAAATTGTATTCCGTAAATTATATTTTTATGAAATTAAATGATATTTTGTCTAAAAATAAATTAGAGTCAACTTTTGAGATAACCATAATGAGCAATGAAACTCAATATTTGGCCTCCCATAAAAAAAACACAAAATTTGGCTATTTTTACGTTTTATGACTGTTTTGCCTTAACTAGAGCAGACCGGGTTCGGGTTTGCGTCCGGATTAGGGCGCGCGGGTTATGATGGTACAGTTGGTACAAATGAGTAAATTCGTGTTAATTGTGTGGCTAGACCGAGTAGAATAGAATCCGCGGGGTTAAGGGTATTTTAGATCGAAATTGTAAATAATGGCCATAATTTATGTTTTTCAGATGAGTGACCGAAAATTGAGTTTCATTTTTCAATAGGACTATATACATATTCTCAATAAATTATATACTCCATCTGTCCTATTAGGCTTGTCCCAGATCTTTTGGACGCGGTTATTAAAGAGAGTTAAATTAATGTAGTAAAAGTGTGTAAAGGTGTGATGCCATATTGTTTGTAGTGTAAAATTATTATCAAAAATAGAAACATGACACTATCAATAGGACAACTCAAAAGGAAAAATAGGACAAGATCAATGGAACGAGGGAATAATAAATGACACTTTTAATACATACAAATAATATTTTTAATACATATAAATAATATTTTTAAATTGGCCGAGAAGAAGTCTAGACAACGAACAAAGAAAAAATAGAGTATATATTAATCACAAAATTTGGGTACAACCGAGTGTACTGCACAATCGGGTTGACCCACACCCAGGCCTTGACCTGCATTCTGATCTGAACTCACATCCTGACCCAAATCGTGTAAATGACATTATTCGGTTATACAAATGATACTATTCGATTATATAAATGACACTGTAAGATTTTAAAATATTATAGTGTCAATTACATGAAGTGTCATTTATATTTTTGAATAGTGTCAATTATACACAACACAATGTGATTTATAATGCTATAGTGTCATTTGTGTAACGAAATATTATCAATTACAGACAATGTCATTTGTATAACCGAATAATGTCATTTACATAGTTTAGGTCAGAGTATGGGTTTGAATCAAAATACAGGTTAGGAGATCTGAATGCAAGTGTAATACAGTTGTACCCAAAACCACCTTGATATTAATTTGGCTGGATGACAGCACACATAACACACCTAAAATAGGGGTGGTTCTCACTGTGCATTAAAGCGCACGAGAAGTTTTAAAGCAAAATCTATATAATATATAAAAAGATGAGTTTTTTCCATCTTTTTTTCACTCTTTTCTTTTAACAATTTTTTCACTATTTTTTCTCTCTCTCTCTCTCTCTCTCTCTCTCTCTCTTTTTTATAATTTTTATTCTTTTCTAAACATATTTAAATTTGATTTATAAATAAATATTCAATATACATCTTAAATTTAATTTTGTGATAAGGTCTTTAATATGGTATAAAAATCATCAAAAATGAATTTAAAACTAATAAGTTATAAAAAATTAAAATATTTTATTTTCTCTCTCTTCTTTAAAATCTTACAACTTTTTATTTATGTTTGTGTATGAAAATATTTATTTATTTATTATGATGTGTAATACTCTTAATAATGTTTAATGTTAATTTTCATTATCAATTGATTTAAAATTATTTAATAACTATAATTACCGTTAAACTTTTTACAGAGTTGAAAATTTATGTTTTTAAATTTGGGATATTATTGAGTAATTGATGTAGATTTTTTTTTTAATTCTATTTAATATTTATATTTATTTATTTAAATAAATCGTTTAATTTGGACGTTCGCCGTGCGCACGGATGGACAAACTAGTTTGATTGATGATTGAATTTGAATCATTTATTGCCCTTATGTTATGTAATATTCACATAATAGATTTAAAATTTTGCAATTAGGCTGGATTTTGTGAAATTGATACTCCCTCCGTCTGTCAAGATTATGCAAAAATTACTATATCGGACGTCCGCTAAAATTATGTTACTTTACTTTTAAGGCAATGGTCCCACCATCCTCTTTAATATTTTATTCTTCCTAACATTCTTTATTTACAAAAAAATTCACCTCAAATTCAATCTCAACCACACATCTCATAAAGTAGTGAGACCCTTCTCCATTGCATCAAAATCATCATCAATTTTATTAAATCTTATGTCCAAGCAATTTAACATGATTTTGGCGGAGGGACTAATAAATAGGGCCAAATTCTAAGTTTTTTTGCTTTTTTGAAGCGGGTCAAATTCTAAGTTTATTAATCAAGAAGAAAGAAAGAACGAACGTTTGGATCAAATAAAATGCGCAACTATCACCAAAAACTCATAATTCAGTCGAGGATAACGATCAATAGTCTGCTCCTCTCCTCTCCGTTGTAATCGCGGGGGAGCCATGAATGAATCTCGCAAAAATCAGGTCCTATACTTCTCTCGCTTTTTCTCTACAGTTCTAATCAATTTGAGCTCTGATCGACTACTTCAATTACCACCAATTGTCTGATGATTTTCGAGTTTCACTTCAATTATGGATCAGGTGTCGCTGCGTGGAGCCAGCGCCAAGGAAATTACGAGGGACGCCCTTCTGGATAGGGTTAATCAGGAAAGGGAGATCCGGAATTATGCCCGGCGAGCCAAGACCGCAGCGTTGCTCATTCAGGTTAACGAACTATCTCCTTTTCTCTTTTTCCTTTATTTATTTATTTTTTTTTTGGATCCGGAACTTAGTTCAGTATATAATTAGTCGAGTTTGATAAAGTTCATTATGTTCAGAGAGCTTGGAGGCGGCATCACGCTACGGAATCAGCGGCTTTGCAGCTCCGAGAGGAGTGGGAAATGATGATGAATAGTCGTTCTGGGTCTCTTACTGGATCGCAGATGTCCATGGAGATTTTGAGACCGTTTCTCTTCTTTATAAACTATTTGTCTGTTCGACATGGGAAGATTGGAGCTAGAGATAGGGATTGTATGATGAGTTGCTTCAGAATAGTTTTGGAGCATATAACTTCGAAAGGTGTGCTATTGGCCTATTGCTTAAATATTGAATTTTTGTAATAAGATTGGTGATAATTGAGTGTTGTGATTTCTCAGTTTCTCACTGACCTCATTCATGTTTGAAGCAATAAGGAAAAGGTTCTATGAGGAGGAAATAATAGGAACGACTAACAAAATAAAGGGTTTTTGTGGCCATTTGCCATTGCTTTACATTTAGATTAAGAAAACAATTCTCGTTCGCTCATTGAATATTGCATTCTGATAGGTGAAAAGATCTGCTTCAGCATTTTCATTAAATACATTTATTTTTGAATTGGAGAATGATTTTTCTTTTATACTAATTTCCACAATTGAGGATCTTGTGCTAACATTAGAGTCTGCTTGTTGGTAGATTTCTGTTACAAGTGGGTTAGTTTAATCCCGCAATTCTTTGAGACATTTATCAACTGAAATAGAGCTCAAACCTACTGGATTTTGTGCTTTGAGGTGTACTATTACTAACAATGTCCTTTTGCAGATCATTCTTGAAACAATTTTTTATGGTATCATGCTTGTTGTCATGTAACTAAGTAGGAGCTGTTTTGATATATGGCTATTTGATTTGCAGATCTATGCAAAAGCTTTTGCGCAATGGCAATTGGAAGTATTGAAGAGAGAAGGTTGTGGTTCTATCAATCAAAGGAGCTGATTTCTGTTTGCGTGTTTGTTTTATCATTGTTTGACTACTCCCGTCCAAGGGCTCAAGATGCTGTCCTCACATCAACAGCAATGCGTTTATCAGTTATCTTAACTGATCCAAAAGGTTGGAATTGCATTCCTCTTGATGGCCAAAAAACTGCGTATACTGCGGTGAGAAATCTGGTAAAGTTTGTTGGGAGTAAAAGAAGTAGGTTGTATGGTTGCATTAGGAAATTTATTTTGACATTGGAAGCTCCTTTTTCTTCTAAAGAGCTGCAGACAGACGACAGATTTGTAATAGTTGCCAGTGTGATAACTTTATCTTTGCGGCCATTCCACCTTACGAACATCGACATAAATGAGAAAGGTGTGATGGAATCTGCTATTCAGCAGTACTGCATCTCACTGCTTACAATACCTTGGTTTCCTCAACGCATACCTGCAATACTTGTACCTGCTCTTAGACACAAGTCAGTGTTATCACCATGCCTCAGGACCTTACTGGTAAGAGTTAGCCTCAGCAAGCAACATTAAGAGCTACTCAAAATGTCCAAAGCATTTTTCTTTTTTTGGTCAAAGGATGTGTTTTTTTCTCTGAGTAACTGTGTTGTGATGACATGCTACTTCATCATAATTGATCAAATACTATGTAGTTTATTATATAAAGCAGGAGTGAGAAAATATGATATTTCTATTTTAAGTAACTTTTAGCTTTCCTAGATTAAGGCACAAGGGGGCTGATCAAACTATGGCAGGTGTGATGGCAGATCCTAAAAGAGAAGATTTTGAAGGAAATTTCTGAGATGGATCAGTTAGAAATAACATCCAGAAAGATGCCTCATGTTGGCTGGGCTCTTGCTAACACTGTATGCCTTGCAACAGAGAGTGATACGAGTGCAACAGATTCGGGGAAATTCACTGAAGGCTTAGACTATTCATCCTACCTCCATGTGGTTATTTTATTTGCAGATAACTTTCTGGTTTCACTTGAAAACTCGAGACAGCGAAAAATGAAAAAGGTAGAAACTGAAGTTGGTTATGATCCTTCTGCTGAATCATTTCTTGACGTGGATGAAAAAACTTGTGGGTTCCCACATTTATCATATTTGGACCTTTTTAGGCCTATTTGTCAGCAGTGGCATCTTAAGGAGCTCCTTGCATCTGAAAAAGGTGTCTCTATTTGTGAAAATGATAATCTCTCCTCGGGCAATCCAGAGTACTCATCAAAGCATGGGTTGCTCGAAATAGCTTATTATTATTCATGCATGCTTCGATTATTTTCCACTTTGGGTCCTCCGATCAAATCCTTGCCAGTCCTCAATATGCTGTCATTCACCCCTGGGTTTCTTCGAAGATTGTGGGGAGAGCTAGAAAAATCTCTCTTTCACGACAATATTCCCATTGCCAACACAAACTTAGTCTGTGCAACTACATTTACTGGAGATAGAAGTGGTGGCATTTCAGGAAGGAGGCAAAAGAGTCTTAGTAAAGAAACTAGCAATAAATGGGTTAATATGTTGCATAAGATCACTGGAAGATCACCAACAGAAAATGATCCCATTGATTTAGTCAATGGCCAAACCAGCATTAGCCAAATTGAGGAACATCCTTCTGAAGAATGGGATATCGAGTCACTAAGGCAGGGCCCTGAAGGTATTTCAAAAGATATATCTTGTCTGCTCCTACTCTTCTGTTCCAGTTATTCGCATCTGCTGTTGGTTCTTGATGACATCGAGTTTTACGACAAGCAGGTCACGTTAATATCATTTAATCAGTTGAATTAATTATCATTTGTCATTAAACTCCACTCACATAGCGGTGATTATTGTACTTGTGTAATCTAAATAATCAGGTCCCATTTACGTTAGAGCAACAACAGAAGATTACATCAATGTTGAATACACTTGCTTATAATTCCTTATCCCGGGGTATTAGCCCTCAATACAGAGGTCTTGTGGATTCTGCAGTTCGATGCCTACATTTGTTATATGAAAGGAATTCAAGGCGCCAGTTTTGCCATCATTCTTTGTGGCTTGCTCCAGGTAAAAGTAATAGGATGCCAATTGCCGTTGCTGCCAGAACTCATGAAGTTTTCACAGCTGCGGATGGATCTCCTTCCTCGAGCACAGATTCTGTCATTACTACCATGCCACATATATTTCCCTTTGAAGAAAGGTAGGTGCTACACCATAGATCATAATAACAAAAACTGTTGGTAGCTGTGCAATTTTTTCATCCTGTATCTGCAAAGGCTAGCGGTGCTATCTTGTTAGTTTTCCTGGATAATTTCATCTTATATGCTTGACTGTTACTCTGTTAGAGATATAAAAGCTATGTTTGGTTTCATTTTCAGTTTAAATTTCCAATTTCCAGTATTATAAGTGCAGTTTACAAAGTTTATTGGTTTTCTGTAAAGAAGTATTGGTTCTTGTGCTGTGAATATTTTTCTTTTTAGAGATATAGGTTTGAAAAATGAAAATATGTTTGATTGATTGTAACTTTTTACATTTATTGGTGGGAACAACTTTGAATTTATTGTTAGTATGAAGAGGAATACTTTTGTGGTTAGTATGAAGAGAGGAATATTTGTTTGGGGTTTCCGTTGTAATGATGATATATGATTGTGATAGATGATATAGGATTGAGAACATCAGTAGAAGAAATTGAAGTGAATAAACAAACGCGTGTTGAGTGTTTTTAGCATATTAGAAAATTGAAAAGAGGGGTTCGCAAAGAGAAACATATAAACCCCTGATTCACCGTTTTCCACTTTAAATACTTTTTCTATTTGTCTATTCGACACCAAAAAGTAATGTGAAATAGTCCTTTCCCAACTTGCCAGAGTTAAAATGTTCAGAGAATTTATCAGCATGGACAAAGTCTCCAGAAGATTGGCTGGTGAAGGCACTGGACCTGGGTCTCGATCAATTGAGATCGTAGCTCGTCGAGGTCATATTTTTGAAGATGGATTGCAACAACTGAATTCACTTGGTTCTAGGTTGAAGTCCTCCATCCATGTTTCTTTTGTCAGTGAATCTGGCCTTCCAGAAGCTGGCCTCGACTATGGTGGACTGTCGAAGGAGTTCTTAACTGACCTCTCAAAAGTAGCCTTTTCACCAGAGTAAGCTGTCTAGCCCTCAAAGTTTGGTTAGTTATCATCTTTCTATGTTTTCTGATGGGACTGACTGCAATATTCAGGTATGGGCTTTTCTCCCAGACCTCAACTGCTGACAGGCATCTAATTCCAAATACAACTGCAAGATTATTGGATAACATAATGCAGATGTTTGAATTTCTAGGAAGAATTGTTGGTAAAGCTCTGTATGAAGGCATCTTACTTGATTTCTACTTTTCTCATGTTTTTGTGCAAAAGTTATTGGGACGCTATAGCTTTCTGGATGAACTCTCCACTCTTGATCCTGAGCTGTACAGGAATCTCATGTACGTTAAGGTGAATGCTCTATCAAATCAATGAAATTTGAGAAAAGCATACAACTTGCGAGCTTTTATTGTGTCATGACTGTATTATTATTTTTTGTCTTCAAGCGCTTTTAGTTTATGGAGTATGTTGATGCAACAAACTATCCGGTTCGTTCTTGAACCTTTTTTTCTTAGAATCAACTTGAGCATGATCCCAAACCTTGTTGAGTGATGAGAGAATTAGTTGTTGGTATGGGCTCAAGTATTTTGGTCATACTATATTCATAAGATCAAGACTCAGGAGTTCCATACAACCATTCAACGGGCGTGGAACTAGAAAGAAGTTTAGTTTTTTTGCTGGCATTCAAGGTTGGTTTACCATTATACTTGAAGTCTGGGAAGGAATTGAAGGGGGAGTTTGTTAGTGGATTTACTTTAATGGACTCTCTTGGCATTATGGAAAGATGAATAAAATTGTGTTGGTCCATAGGAAAGTTGCTTCAGGGCAACTTGTGAGAACACCAAATTTTAGTGTCAGTGTTTATTGATGGATGAAGCCAGACAAAATAAATGGTTCTGTTATGCATGTTACTGAATATTTTAGCAATGGGAGCTTGGATGTCCTTGACATAATTTGGCTGAAACTAAACCAAGATTTAGGTCATCCCAGTTGCAAAACAGGTAACATCTTGCAGTAGTTACTTATGGGTGTGATGTGTTACACTTAATTTGTGTTGGTAGAATTCTTATACGATGTGCTTATGTGTTTTCCTGAGCAGTGTATTTCAAGCTTGAGTAGGCTTATATATACATTTTTAAAAATATGTATGTTCATGTTCAAATGAGGTTGCATATGTGTGTTTCAGATATTTGTATTTTTGTTATATAGATGAGGTTGGGTATGCATACTTTTAGTAGTCTGATGGCAGCTATGAATTGAGCATGCAGCATTATGATGGAGATGTCAGAGATCTCGTTTTGGATTTTACGGTTACTGAAGAATCTCTTGGAAAACGGCTTGTTATTGAACTAAAACCTGGGGGCAAGGATATATGTGTGACAAATGATAACAAATTGCAATATGTTCATGCAATGGCGGATTATAAGCTAAACAGACAGGTATTCTTAGTCATTTTTGTAGCTATGCTGGAGTTTATATCCTTGCAACAGCTTACATGCAGCAGTAACTGCAGATACTTCCATTTTCAAATGCATTTTATCGAGGGTTGACAGATTTGATATCCCCTTCTTGGTTGAAGTTATTTAATGCAAGTGAATTTAACCAGGTATTTTTTTATTTTTTATTTGTGATGTTTATCTATTCCTTGATCTCAGTTGCCCAAATTTGTTTGTGTCTACCTGTAAATTTGTTTACTAAATGTTAATGCTGGGAAAGCATGTAGGAGAACCCACTACTTTCAATATTCTAAAGGTTAGGTGTCATTATAATATTTGCATATGAAGATGATGGGTATGCATTAAAAGCTCTCCTCAAGTTTATCATCATTCTATATGATTAGACACTTTAAGATACTGTCCGTCACTTATATGATTATTCTGCATCCAGCCTGAATCAGGTACTAACTTAGCGATATTGTTCATCTTGTTTATGATAATTGCCCAATATTGTATTGAGTAATACATTACACTAATTTGTTAGTCTGATTATTACTTTTGATATTTGTATTAGAGAACATTCTCTTTATCTGGACTTTTGTCTATTGCAGTTGCTTTCGGGTGGGGATCGTGACATTGATGTTGATGATTTGAGGAAACATACACAGTATACTGGGGGCTACAGTGAAGGGAGTCGAACAGTTAAACTTTTTTGGGAGGTATGGGCTCGTGAAACGCTTGAACTATCTGTTGGCTAATTTGTTTGCGAATTTATGATTGGATAGAGGTTTCTGCCATTTGGAATGCCATTACACGAACCTTGTAGACAGTTACCTCTCGTTCTGCTGTGCATGTGAAAGACCTATCACTTTAGAGAACAGGATTGCAAATTTAGGTTACACGTCTCTTTGATGACTGATTTTCTTTGCTGCCAAGTAACTTATTGTACGTCCATCTGTCATTGAAGTCCACCAATAATTGTGCCTCTGTTGTGTTGCTTGTTACCATGGGATCTGCTTCACAAATTAATACTCCCTCCCATCTTTGGAATGAGTACCCGTATTTCCTTTTTGGTCCGTCCTTGAAATGAGTACCCGTTTCCTTTTTTGGTAAGTATACCCCACACAACCTACTCACGACAAAAGTGGCACCCTTATTCCACTCACACACACTCAATCAATTTCTTAAAACCTGTGCCATTCTCAAATTGGTACCCATTTCAGGGACAGAAGGAGTATATAAAGTTCTTGACCTCCCACTTGGAGCTCTAGTGGTATCACGACGATCTATGTCTTTTTAATTGTTTGATATGGGATGTACAAGTTGATCTTGTGCCAGTCCAATATTAATATGTTCCTGATGGTTCTGCTGTCTACTTTGCTCTAATTATCCAAACAAAAGCACTCATGTTTCGGTTGCTTTCTCTTTCCATAGGTATTTGCAGCATTTGAACCAAAAGAACGATGTATGCTACTTAAGTTTGTAACCAGCTGTTCTAGAGCACCATTGCTTGGGTTCAAACACCTTCATCCAGCTTTTACTATCCATAAGGTAATTTTCAAATTCCAACCTATTTATTTAGTGTTTTATGGTGTAGGAGCATCTGTTAGGAGATTTATCTTCATCAATCTATACAGTGCCCCTTAATTTCTTGTTTTTCTTTTCTGTATCTTTGAAAACTAGACAGTAACTGAACCTTGATCTTACTATGCGTGTTAGCTATTAGGATCGTATCTTGTTCTTGATCTTCACTTTTTTGACATTGAGGTAAATGAGACCTAGTATATTTTGGTCATCAAAGAAACTATTGTATTAAAACCTAGTACAGAAATGGAGCATGATTGGTGAGTTTCAATGTTAGGTACTTATCATTTTCCATCTGCTTAAGCCTAAGAGAAAGCAGAATAATGTCTTGTTTTTTTGGGGGATAGCAGAATAATGTCTTAAAGAAGACTAAGGGGAAAATAAACCCACACACATGTATAGTCCCAAGGAAAGAAAATGTACAGAGCATTCAGTTCCCAAAATCTAAAATACAGTAGAAGCTCCTCCCAAGTGTTGAAAACAAGACAACAATACTATTGTACGTTGTGTTAACTGACTCAGAACTTTTGATAAAGTAGGTGAACTGTGATGCTCCTCTTTGGGCTTCATTTGGAGGACCGGATGTAGATCGGCTTCCATCGGCTTCTACATGTTATAATACTTTGAAGGTATTGTTCAAGGCCCGTAACGTGTTAATTCTTGTTATGACCGGAATTTCTAATGATCTAGCCACGTTAGTCTCATCCAATAAAGTAGCAATGTTTCTTTTTTTATTTTATTTTAAATCATTAATGTATGTTGTGTTTGATTTTGGGCCACACATTACAGCTCCCGACGTACAAACGTTCGAGCACTTTGAGAGCAAAACTTTTGTACGCCATTAATTCTAATGCTGGATTTGAACTGTCTTAGTAGTTTTGCCATGATCATACGATGGTAAGGTAAGGTACCTTTTCTTTAGCATTTACTTTCCGATGTATTGTATTTCAATTTTTAGTGTTAGGTTGCATCATCCCTGAGATAAAGAACTTGTGTGATGATTATCAAACTTTAGAGTATAAATTTATAACAACATGTAGTCCATAAAGTTTGTGTTCTGGTAAAAAATTGCAATATCTTAATAACTTAGTCATGTTCACTATATTATCTCACTCGTGGACTGGATGTAACACGTCTCCCATGATGGTGGAAAAAGATACTATAGTATAAGAAATGTAGATGTTACATATTTGTTCCTTAACTTTACAGTTTTTGGAAATGCAAATGCATTTTATGTTTTTGCCTATGTAAACCTTTTTGCTATATTTATTGGTTCTTGTCTTCTTGACTTCTTGTCCATTATCGAGTCAGATCTATACAGTGATGCCTGTAAATGAAACTTTGATGAGGTTGTCAGATGCTTGTTGTCGTGCAGAAGTTTCTAGGTCATTTGAGGATCTTGCATAGTTTACAGAGACGCGCGATTATCACCTGTTGGTAGCTATTACGCTCGTCCCAGCCACATGTGCGGGGGAGCTTGGCCGCCAGATGTTGAGAGTCTCTTCAACTTGCTGATGAATGGAAACAGGCATTTTTGAACTCTATTCCTCGATGTTCTCCAAACTGTATAGTTTTTAAAATATGCATTATTCGCTGAATACACCGAGTGTGTTGTTGATGATCATACCCATCTGTTGTCTCGCAAACGGATCTCTGTTGTTTGCGGAAAAATCGAAATTATGGTTAAGAAATGCTGATTTTGTATTCTATTTAGAGTTGCATTAATAGAAAAATCAAGAGTCAATGTTGTGGAGGCTCAAAGTTTGTGAAATAAACTGTGTTTGTCGATTGAATTATAATTTTGAATTATTAAATCTTAAGTGACTCATAATATCTCAGCACTAATTGCGACCGTCAACAGAATGCAGACAGCCGAACAATTGTTTTCCCCTTTCAGGGCAATTTTGTGTAAATTTGGATGTATGATGCATCCGTTATAACTAAATTCAATTAGGAATTATCATCCTTAATGAGGTTTATTAATCCACAATTAGCATTTCAATTAAGGAGGAGTGTGCCTCACTCCCATATCACCTCACTCCCATATCACCACTAGGGCTGTAAATGAACAGAGCTACTCGCAAGTTCTTCGAGATTCGGCTCGAAAAAAGCTCGTTCGGAGCTCAATTCGATAGTAAACGAGCCGAGCTCGAGCCTGATTTCGAGCTCGAGATTTTTATCGAGCCGAGCTCGAGCCTGATAATACTCGGTTCGTTGAGCTCGCGAACATGTTCGGACTCGATTGTTTGCGAACATGTTTGCGAGCCTGTTCACGAACCTTCAGTCGAGCCTTGAATCGAGCTATTGTACGAGCCTTAAACGAATCGAACTCGAGCTCGAGTAACATTAATTAAGCAGCTTTTCCCAAATTTATAAAGAATTCGAGCTCGAATATCACACATACAAATATCTAACGAGCCGAGCTCGAACTCAAGCTCGAATTCGATATTATCGAGCATCACCCGAGCCGAGTTCGAACCGAGCTCGAGCTTGGTAAGTGGATTACGAGCCGAGCTCGATCAACAAGATAAAAGCTCGAATCGAGCTCGAACACCCGAATATTTAAACGAGCCGAGCTTGAACCTACTTGTATTCGGCTCGGCTCGACTTGTTTACAGCCCTTTATTCACCACGTCAGTGTAAAGGGCTGAGAAACATCAAGAGATTAAAAAAGAACACGTTAATGATCTTATCTTGCTCCTTATAATTGTGAAATTGCAAAAATATTGGAGGACTAACCGACACAATCCATTCGTCGCAAAAATGTAATCACATATTAGGCTCTTCCAGCTTTAGCACAACATCATCAGTTGTGGAAATTAGTGTAAAAGAACCATCATTCTCCAATTCAATAAATGTATTTATTGAAAATGCTCAAGATCTTTACACCTAGCAGAATGCAATATTCAACGAGTGAGTAAAATGTTTTCTTAATCTAAATGAAAGCAATGGCAAATGGCCACAAAACACCCCCTAATTGTTTCAAACATAGATGAGGTCAGTGAGAAACCACAACACTCAATCATCACCAATCTTATTACAAAAATTCAATATTTAAGCAATAGCACACCTTTCGAAGTTATATGCTCCAAAACTATTCTGAAGCAACTCATCACACAATCCCTATCTCTAGCTCCAATCTTCCCATGTCGAACAGACAAATAGTTTATAAAGAATAGCAACAGTCTCAAAATCTCCATGGACATCTGCACTCCAGTAAGAGACCCAAAACGACTATTCATCATCATTTCACACTTCTCTCGGAGCTGCAAAGCCACGGATTCCGTAGCGTGATGCCGCCTCCAGTCCAAGCTCTTTGAGCATAATGAACCTTCTCAAGCTCGACCAATCATATGCTGACCTAAGTTCCCAAACCAAAAGAATTCAAAAAAAAAAAAAAAAAGAACAAATGAGATAGTTAACCTGAACGAGCAATACTGGAAATTGGAAATTTGAACTGAAACATGACTTTTATTTCTCTAACAGACTAACAGTCAAGCGTATATGATGAAATTATCCAGGAAAACTAACAAGATAGCACCACTAGCCTTTGCAGATACAAGATTAAAAAATGTATAAATACCAACAGTTATGATATACGGTGTAGCACCTACCTTTCTTCAAGGGGAAATATATGTGGCATAGTTGTAATGACAGAACCCACGCTTGACGAGGGCGCTCCATCCGCAGCTGAGAAAACTTCATGAGTTCTGTAGCAAGGCTACTTAGCATTAAGTTCTGAAACTCCAAGGCATAGAGTATATCTGAAGCACCAACAACATATATATAAATTTGTCTAATCAGTCAATGCATGCAAAAGAGTATATTTTCTTGGGTTAAATACTCAAATAAAACACATTATAAAAATCAAAAGTTACCTTTCTAGGCTCCCTCTCAGTGTGTGAAGATAGCAGCTAGAAAAGTATCCACGGAAGAACGTTGCAGATCTTTTCATTCTTCTGTAATGTCTGTCCCAGTTTACCAATAATCATTACAAGAACAACTTCCATCTTGGAAATGATGGAAGCGGTAGGCATCCCGTACAATGATAGTCCGATCAACCACCTTGGAGATAAATTTAATCCAATTATGACAATCATTACAAACACGCAGATTCTTCATGACGTGCAAGGGGATGATACTGGGAAGACTTAGAAGTCCAAAAGCAACAGCCAACTTTTCACTGTGAAAGTGTGCAGCCGGGTCCTTCTGCCTAAGCTCCACCTCATTCCATAGGCTATTTTGATCTGGCACATAACCAATTGCGGCCACCTTCTCGGTTAGTTCATCCAAGTAGTTGTAAATCTCATCTGCAAGAGGATGGAGTCTATCACCAACAAAAAATGCATGGACTGAATTTTTCACTTCAATCCAACTACGACCAGCCTCTTTCTTCACGCCTCTGTTTCTCATGAGGAGCCTTGTATGATCCCGATGATCCCATTCACCGGTAACAGCATACATGTTCGACGTGAGAACATAAGTAGCAGAGTGGTTAGGTTCTAACTCCAAGAGATGCTTTGCTGCAACTTCACCAAAATCTCTATTTTTGTGAACTGTGCAAGCACTTAAGAAGGTCCTCCAGATCATAGCATCTGGTTCAATTGGCATAGATTGCATGAATGCTTCTGCACGGCCAAGTTGACCTGCCCTCCCCAGAATATCGACCACACAAGCATAGTGTTCTTGTTTGGGTACTAAACCATGTTGTTCACTCATGGATCTGAAGTAACTAAGCCCCTCCTCCACCAATCCTACATGGCTACAGGCAGTCAAAACCCCAACATACGTTATATGATTTGGCTTTAGCTCAAGCATGTTCATATGCTCAAAGAGCTCTATAGCTTTCCTACCATATCCATGTTGAGAATAACCAGTAATCATTGCATTCCATGAAATTTCATTTTTCTGAGGCATCTCCACGAACACCCTCTTGGCATCATCAAGGCATCCACACTTTGCATACAATGTAACTAACACATTGCACACTTCTGTCTCGCTATGATGCCCTGTTTGAATTGTTCTGCCGTGAATTTGCTTACCTAGTTTCACATGTGCCAAATTTGCAGCTGCACTAATAGCAGAGCCATAGGTGAACATATTAGCCTCCTCCTCTCCAGCTTGAGTCATATGAGTGAAGACCTTCAGTGCCTCCTCGTGTTTTCCACTCTGTGCAAATCCTGATATCAAACCATTCCACGAAACGTTATCTCGAGAATGCATTTTCTCAAATGTCAAGTGTGCCTCTTGTATACAACCACATCTAGCATAGAGACATACAAGTGCATTTTCAACTGATATATCTGAGGAATAGCCAGAGACAATAGACTGACTATGAATTTGACGTCCTTGTTTTAGAGCTTGAATTCCAGCACAAGCACTAATAGCACTTGCTAATCCTATATTATCTGTTTGAATCCCTCGTTCTTGCATTTCCTCAAAAAGTTTAATAGCTTCAGCAAACATGTCATGTTGAGCAAATCCAGAGATCATAGCTGTCCAAGAAACTACATCATCTTCATTAAGACGTCTGAAAATTTTCATGGCAGTTTCTAGTTCACCATTTTTGACATACATATCTATAAGCACACTACAGACATACACATTTGGCTGAAATCCAGTTTTTATAGCTTGGGTATGAACTTGCTGTCCTAGATCAAGTGCTCCAACAGAAGTGCATGTTCTTAGAATGCTAGGATATGTGTATTGGTTAGGTCTCAAGCCCTTAATTTGCATTTGTGAAAAAAGGTTGAAAGACTCGTGAAGATCGCCTAGCTGTCCATACGCCACTAGCATCACATTCCATAGCACCACATTATCTGTTTGCGTTGTAAGGAAGAGTTTATAAGCTGTTTTAACATCAGAACATTTTACATAAAGGTCTAGCAAAGAACCCTCTATGATGATATCCACACACATACCTGCCTTGATTGCATACGAATGCAATTGAATTCCCTTATGAAGATCCCCCATTAAAGCACAACTGCCCAGTAAACTTGCAACTGTAACACTATCTGGTTTTAAGGACTCAGTCTGCATTTTCTCAAACAATTCGATGGACTTACCAACTGATCCTTGCATAGAGAACCCTGAAATAAGAGTGTTGTATGAAACTTTGTCCCTTTGCTGCATTTCACTAAAAATCAGTTCAGCGGATGTTAAGTTTCCACATCTAGAATAAAGCGAGACAAGAGAGTTGCATACATAGACCTCTGACGAGAACCCCCACTTGCATATTAGAGCATGAAGTTGTTGACCTACTCCATACAAGCTTATCTTAGTGCAGGCACTTATAATACTTGAAAAAACATATGGAGTTGGAAATACTCCTAACCTTCGCATCTCACTATAAAGCTGGATACTGTCCAATTCATGACAATTACGAGACAAGCCTGATATCATGACAACCCAAGACACACTATCCCTCGCACGCATGCTTTTAAAAATATGAACTGCAGAATCTACATATTCATTCTTCAGGTATAAGTCAATCAAAGGATTGCAAACATGAGGGGTTGTACTGAAACCGCAACGGATGATCTTAGCGTGAAGCAGTTGAACAAAGTGAAAAGAAACTTTAACACCAATGCAAGCCTGCAGAATATTTGCCACGGAGCCATCATCTAGAGTAACTATCTTGTCAAGTTCTCGTGAAATATTCAATACCTCCCTGTATGAATCCCTCCCAACATAGAAGGGTTTTGTTTTATCGTAGAAGCTCAAATTTCTACATCGTGAAAGATCATTCAATACATCTGAAACATTTAACTCTTTTGCAGGTGTACTCAGATTGAAAAGCCCGCCAGAAACTTCATCGTTTTCACACAGCTCCGTTTTCAAGTTTTCCCCTTCAAACTTGGCATCTGGAGAGTCTCTGATCTCCAGGCATTGCTCTAGAACACCCACATGGTAAGTTCGATGATTTTTACGAATTTCCTGCAGCAAGCCAAGTGCACAAACTGTTAGGTTTCTTGTTTTCCAAACTAATTTCTTCAAACTTGCACACACTTTTCCATCAACTGGAAATTTGTGATTATCACAAAGATTTTTATCAATGTATAAACTTCTGCCGAGGAATTTGATTTCTAATGCACTTCAAATATATTTACACGCAACCTAATACATCTGCCCTAGTTTACTAGAACAGCTAACAAAAATGAAGCGACGAGTTAAAACGAACCTTGCAGAGGAAGTTCGCTGAAGCTACTAATCGAAATCGTTGCAAGGAAAAGTGTGGAAAGTAGCCACGTCGAGCGAGCAACATCCAATCACTCCCCTTCACTCACTCCTCCACGATTCAGGAGCAATCTCGGGCATTAGTGATTGAGAAAAATGAGAATCGTTATTATTTTGTTCCGAATTCCACACTCGCTCAGAGTCGGAGAAACTTGTTCGAATCCAAATTTGTGAGGAATAGAAAAACGAGATGAAGAGAGGCCGCGGGGATGAGCTAAATTCTTTTGGGCTAAATTAGACGTAACTACAACTTAACTCTATTGCACTTTAGATTTGATGAAATTGTAGTCGAGCTTTTAAAACAAGCAATTTAGTTTTGCACATTACTCCCTCCATCCATGGAAAATAGAGCACAATTACTATATTTGACATAAAAAAAAATGAGGTATTTTCCCTTTTAGAACATGAACCCACCTTTTTTCTTATATTTTATTCTTATAAATACTTCTTGCCTACAAAATAAAAATTAACTTTAATTTAATCTCAACCACTTATTCCAATTAATAATGAGACCCGCTTTTCACAAACCATTCATTTTATTAAACTCCATGCCCAAAGAATATACCCTATTTTTTATGAACGAAAGGAGTATTTATCATCTGAAAGTCCGAAACCCAATTTTAAATCTATTCCAAAACTGACAAATTATTGGATTTACAACTACTGCCACTTGAGCAAAAAACTCAATTGTAACTGGAGTAAATCATTGTTGGCTATACTATCATACCATACAATATGATATACTCCCTCCGTCTACCAAAGATATGCCACTTTATTTTCAGTACGAATTTTAAATGTGAGTGGAATGGTGTGAACTCTACTATTAAAAATGGATGTGGCACATTTTTTGTGGACAAACGAAAAAGAAAATTATGGTATATCTTTAGTGGACGGAAAGAGTAATAATTCATAAATAGTTATTTGTGCAGCACATAGAATACAAATAATATTATGAAGGTAAAAAATATAATTTTAAAAGAAACTAACACAGGCCCATTTCAAGCCCACCAGTAGGCCCAGACCAGTCAGATGCCAGGACATATTAATGCAAAAAAGCCCGGACCGGTCCAGCTCTAGCAGACTCACCCGGTCCGGGTGGGGCTGGCCCACCAAACACCTATATAACTTTTTCTCTAGAAACACAAAATATAAATTCGATAATATTCCAAGGTACCAGAATATTTACAACGGTATAACCAAATGAAGAAAGGTGCAAGAACTGCCATAATACAGTAGCATATGGTAATGAAGGTCATCAACGTATTAAACCCAAAAAATCAAACTAATTATTTCAACATCAAAGTTGACATCACCAAATCACTGTGAGCCAATGTACCCACAGCGGAATAAAGCTCTTCCAAGGAACTTAAACCAGAATGGTTCTCATCTTAGATATAACTTCTTTTACACGAAATAATTTAGCTTCGCGCACGTCGCTTCTGCATAGGCAAACCAATAATTCATACCTTTCTGAGTTTGACCCAAAAATGATGAAGGGCTCCCCGTCTAAAGATGCATGAGCTCCAACAGATGAATCTAGGTACCGTGTAATCTCTGTTTATCGCATTAAAAGCTGGAATGCTTCATTAGCAGTTTCCAGTTCATATTCGTACCCAAGACTGTTTGCACGATGGCGGAACTCCTCCATATCTGTTTCAGCAACTTGGATGCCAACTAGCACATTTGCACCAGTTTCTCCCTGGAGGTGCAACAAAATGGTAAATTGTCTGAATAAATATATATTTACTGGTAGCAGATATGCAAAGATGATGTAGGGAATACAACCTGCCCACGGTAATGGAACAAACTTATATTCCAACGTGGACTCAAAGTGTCCAAAAATTTCATCAATGCACCAGGCCTCTCAGGGAAAATGAAACGGCATAGCAGCTCATCTTTAACATTTGATCTTCCACCCATCTGAAATTTAATTATAAGAATTCAAGCACAGTTTGAATTTCATATTGTTGACTAACTATTTTCAGGCATTCATGTCAAACAATGATGTGACAAAATTTTAACCAAGAGACGCCTAAGACAGTTGGGCTGCTCTAGCTTCAAGAACTAATTATTCTTTTTATGGTAGATTGGGACAAGAATAGAGCCCACAAGCCACTTATATTTCATCATATAAAAGGCAGACATTTATAATTGAAAAAAAAAAAAGGAAAGAAACAACCATCTTCCTAAATATTCTGTAGCTGTCCTTGAATGTCAACCAGTTCAACAAATCACATATATAATTCTTTTTTTGAGACAAAATCACATGGTTCTTCTTCTTGCACATATGTTAACATATTAACCATGGTTGACAAACTATCCAGTTTCTAATAAACACATAGTGATCTCACTTGCCATTCTACTTGGATTTTGAGACTTCTCATATACAACTTTTTTTTAATAAACATCAGGTAAACAGAGAATCTATTACTGAGCAGCAATATGAGATGCCATAAGACATCAAGTGTCTCCATTTACTGGAGGTTCAGAATGCTCTTAATGAAGTACAATTGCAATAATCAATCAACAATCACTTCTCTTCCATGTGCTGATTCTTTACTACCAATTATATAGTTATGACATAAACAGGGCTTGTCATCTTCATATCTAGTTTACTTGTACATGGTATACGCTTGGGTCACAAGTGTAGGACACAGTTCAGTTCAATATGGAACAACAAGGAAGGGCAAGCTCTCCTGTACGGCTGTACCAGCTGCATTGGTGCATTTATCCATGTTTTCTTAATGCGCTGAAATAATTCTACAGAGACTAATTCTCTCATCCAAACTTCAGCTGAATAGCTAAAACACCCAGGAACTCCAAATTGAAGGGCTGGATGAAGTCAGGAGTTACAAACATTTGAGGAAATAACATTATCATCAACAGTTGCCATTACAACCTCATTCTCGCATGTTACTCTTATCTTACAGATAAAATTAGATAGGAAAAGGCATAATTTAACTAGTGAATAAGTAAAGATGGTACAACCACGTGTCTAAAGACGGCCTGAAATATGCACTAAACAAATTAGATCAAGAACTTATCAATTCATCTAGAGTTCTTTCACATAACTATCAACGCTTTGAACTCGAACTCAATTTTTTTAAAATTTAATGCTCACTTTTTCTTTAAGACGGGTATTTATATGCACACTGATGCGAGAATCTGTCATTGGTAGAACTTCAAGCAATTTATAAGATCATCAATTTGAGCTCAAAGTTATCCACAAGAGAACATGAAAGAAAATATCCCTGCAATGTAGGGTTTGTGTGATGGTAACGTTTTCCACTTTACTGTATTGGCAGTCCACCTTGTCTTTAATTACTCAATAATACTGCTGTGATGCTGCTCACTAACTGAAATGACTCAATGAGAAACATTGAAATCAACAACACCCAGTCGATAAATTCATTTTCTCAGCAATTTGAATTAATAGATGATATGCCCTATCAGATCGTACAATTCCAATTTTCAGAAAGTTGCTCGACTAGGATACCCATGACATTTTACCAAAAGTTTTGCACATCCTAGACACACAGTGCCAGGATGTTAACTACATACGTGGTACGAGAGTTCCAGGCAATTGTCAGAAGAAATCGTCACCTTTCTCCAAACAGGAAACATCTTCCACCAACCCATCCTCAAAAAGATGTGGTAGGCATCTATTTCTTTAAGCACATGTCAGTAACCAAATACGACTATAATTAAAACGAGTACAGTATTTATTTGTTGTATAATAAAAAGTTGCCAAATCTAATGGTTAGATTAGATATCATGTGTTGACCTACCACAAGTTTTTTGTCAAATGAGCAGACTGATTCTATGCTCATGAATTCGTCAACTTCTCATTAAGCTGACTAAAACAAGAATATCCATTTGAGTCAATTACAGAGCAAAGCTGTGCAGACAGGGCCAGACTTAATGGACAATGAATATAGAAAGGGAATTATCAAAGTCTGAAATTAACAGAAGACATTAAGAAAGTCTTGAAAGCTTTGAGCTTTATGAAGATAATGTTAATATATGGGTGCAATCTACTGACATCCCTCACCGTTTTTTACAAATATGCAATCATATTGTAACTCATAATTCATGAATAGAACAGAAGCGGGGTCTAGCTCATTGTAAATCACATATCAACTTATCAAGGTTCAGCAAGCTAGCTTTTGAGGATCATTTCCACAACAAAATAATAATCAAAGAAATACATACCAAATGTCTCAAATGATCCTTGACCAAGTCATTCTCTGTAAGATTTATGGTTTGCAGTTGAGCAGATTCCATTCTATGGACCATTGCTTGAAGTTCTAAGTCAGTATGAAGGCCAACACTGTTAAAAGAAAAGAATAGGTAAATTAAGTATCTTATGACTTCATGATTGTAAAACTGTAGGCAAATAAACAAAACTTATAGCTTGTCGAAATGAGCAGAAGAATATAAAACATATATCTTGCCTGTATAGTACTAAAGCTTGTCCTTTATCTGAATTATATCTGTATTTGAATTCAGTAATATTCATAGGTCCGACCTGCAAGCGATCAGTACAAATTATTTGAATTTGAATTGCATCCTTGAATAATGAGGAGAAAAGTTGAATAAAATAAAAACTCACTAGCTCGCAGAATTCTTTAAAGCTTCCTGGCTCCTCTGTCATGTAAGTTGCAAGTACAGCTTCCCGCCGTCTACCTACATCTGCAAGTTCAGTTACCAATCTTAATCTATCAAAGTTCATGTTAGCTCCACTGGTGATTGCTACTACATTTGCATCCTTCAGTCCATAGTACTTGCAGTAAGCTTCAGCTCCAGCTAAGGCAAGAGCACCTGCTGGTTCTAAAATGCTCCTTTTCTCCTCAAACATATCCTGCAGGAAATCCCATTTGTAAAAATAAGCATTATGTTCAGACTTTGAGGCCATAGCATTTCCAAGTACAGATAAACAACCAACCTAGTTGATTGATAAATGACCAATTGAGTTGGAGGCAGTAAGAGTAGCATGTACAATCAGTGTTTACATATAAACATATTTCAAGTTTATGAAGGTCATGAATCCCGTTTAAAAGATCAAAAGCTTTAGCCAATTCAATTGGTATAGGAGATGTGAAGTAATTTTATCTGAGGAATCTTGCAGGGTAATACAAATAAATTATGATGTCCCACCAGCAAAAGCTCTGCCGGAATGCTGCCTTCATGCAACATTCCTAGAAGCTCATCTTAGCAATGCATCAAGTGGTGACTTAAACAGGAGGAGACAGACATCCAAATATAACACTTTATTGTTATAAATAATCGGATATATAAATGAATACAATTATGATTCATCCACAACCTACAATGAATTCGAAAAGCACATTCTACACCATTCAAGAGTTGGGGTTGCCAGAACAGACAACTATCTCTCCCAACATACGATCGATTAAAGCTTTTTTTTTTTTCCTTTTTTTTCGCACGCGCGGGGTGTTTGGGGGAGCTATAAAGCTAAATTTATAATTTAACAGCAAGAGCAACTACGTGAAAATAGAAAATAAACCATGTTAACACTCGTGAACATAAACAGTGAAAATCTTCTTCTCACACTGATCTGAGAAATAAAAAAGGTACTCCAAGCAGCCAAAAACAATAAAAAGTAAGTTAAATAAGTAGAAAACCAGAAAATGGGACTGACACCATAAAACTAGGTGAAAACATATAAACATATCCCAATGCCCTACATTCCAAAATCTCATCCAGATAGCTTTATAATTGCTCTAGATACTTTGGCTTAAGGGACCACAAAAGACAAGATACCATGCTATATGTCTCAACTAAGATACTCAACGCATTATGTATTCTGAAAAATAATGTAGTCAACAGACAACAATAGCATATTTCAAGAAGCTTTGAATAGTAGGATAATAAAAACCCAATAAATGGCTAACCTTAATTGAGGCACAAATTGCATCACGGCCAACAAGAACTACACCATCGATCAGTTCCCTGCATAAGCGGAAAGTCTCTTCACCAACCACTTTTACTGCTACTCCGTCAGCAAAGCCTCCCACTTGGTCCAGCATTACTCGTCGGTCATGGTGAAGTGATAATGCCATCGCATTTGCATCAAATGGTTCCACGCCAATAATTTTCACCTCCGGACGGACCCTTTTCACATAGGCAGCAATGCCAGCTATGAGCCCTCCACCACCAACAGGCACAAAGATAGCTTCTATTGGGCCTGTCATCTGCTTCACAATCTCCATTCCAACTGTTCCCTGCCCTATGATTACATCAGAGTGATCAAAAGGAGGTATAAATGAGAGGCCCTCCTCTTCTGCTCTCTTTTTGGCATGAGACTGAGCTTCATCATACGAGTCACCTATGAGTACAACAGTAGCCCCAAGTCTTTCAACGGATCTCCACTACCAGTACAGAAAAATGGCTTCAGAAATGGTGATATTGCCTATTTCGGATACTGAGCAAAATGTGGACATAAATAAACAATGAATAACCTTAATCTCCGGAGTAGTTACAGGCATCACAATCACAGCTTTGCATCCCAATCTCTGTGCAGATAAAGCTACACCTTGAGCATGATTTCCTGCTGAGGAACAGATCACCCCTTTTTGAAGCTGCTCCTTTGGAAGTTTAGCCATCATATTATAAGCACCTCGAAGCTTGAACGAGAAAACCTGCATTTCAGATCATATGCAGGTGTAAACGTTTCACTTCCAAAACCCTTAGGCTTTCCCTTAGGAAAAGAAAAATTAATCATTGACGAAGTCTAGACTTCCTAAAAGACAAAAGTAAAAAATATAACTAAGCAATCAAGCTTGCACTTGACTGTCGTCAGTTGCAAATCTTGCGTCAAACTAATCATAATAGAAGAATGAATTAATATGAAATTTAAAATTTGACAACCCTTCCAAACCACTGAAATACCAAAATTTGATTAAATCCATATACAATCAAACACGATCAGACAGAAGCATGCAAAAAATTTACAAACATACAGGAATACTCAAACTGATAAAAATACATACAGGCTGTAGATCCTCTCTCTTAAGCCAGACATTCGCTCCCCACCTCTCTGACAGCTTCGCCGCCAGCTGCAACGGCGACTCATACGCCACGTCATACACCTTCGACGCCAGAATGTTCGTCAGATATTCCATAGCACTCAGCGTACCTTCCCTACCAGCACCATTACCCATATTCTCATTGGGCAGCAAACAACCGCTCTCGCACTGGAGAGAAGCCGGAGAAACTCTCAGCAGCGGCTCCGAAACCGGCGGCGGAGGCGGCGCAGCCGGAGGGGGAGCCCTTGGGGCAGACGGAAGAATCTCCGATCCCTGTTTTGACAGGGTGGCGCGTATTAGCGGCTTTCGGCGGGAGCAGGCGAGGCGGTTGGAGGATGTCCTGACGTCCGGGTTTGGGGAGAATTTGGAGTGGGGAATGAGCGATCGCGCGGTGGCGGAGCGCAGAACTTCCATTTTAGGGAGTGTAGGCTGTAGAGAGGCGAAAATTGTGTAAGCAGGCTGCAGGCGGTGTTGCGCCGCCGTGGCCCGTAGAGAGGAGAAATGCGAGAGGTTGGGATGGGGCTTAGTGGGTGAGTGGCGGCTGCCTTAATTTATAGAGGGGGACTTATTGCCTGTGAGATGGTGTAGGGGTTTAACAGTGGGGGTTTAAACTACATTAATTTATGGCCAATGAGATATGGTGGATGTCAATTGCTGTTCCAAGAGAGGGCTCAATGGGTTGTTTATTTCCTCACCAGCTGCTTGGGTTTTAGATTTGATTATTTGATTTGATTTGATTATGCTCCATCCATTTATCAAATGACTACCCATTTAAGATGACACGAATTTAAAATAATTAATTGAGTGTGAGTGAGTTTAATAAGAGTTCTAATGAATATTTAAATCAAAAAATAAATATGGGTATCCATTTAATGGATATATGAAGTGTATAGAAAATTATAGTTTTATTATTATTTTGGTTCATAAAAATTTTACTCCAAAGGAGACGATGCGAATTTTAATAAAAATAATTGAATATATTGTTTGTGAATGAAAAAAATATTTCACTTTAAAAATATAATTAATAATGATTAATTAATTTTATGTGATTGAAGAAAAGAGCTTATAATGTAATAGAATAATTAATATATTGTGAGATGGTAGCTATAAATGTCAAAATTTACTATGTCCACTCTTGTGGACGTACCAAAATGATAGAAGTGAACTATTTTTCAGAGAAAGATTCGCGTTCAATATTTAGAAAGGAAAAAACTCAAATCATTTAATAAGTCAATAAAATTAGGAGGGGCGACGAGACGACTATGAATTATGCATGGCGGCGCCAAACTAAACTCATTGCTAGTATCTTTCAAAGGTCTACGAAATGCAGCTCACAACTATGTAGCCTTGGCAGTCGTATTGATATCCGTTTTGAGCAGGCAGCCGGTGGCCGGTCAAACCATGAATAATGCAAAACTAAACATTACCTCAAAAATTCAAAATAGAACAAAACTAACATTCTAAAAAATCAAAACTAGTACAATAAACATATATATCATGTTTGAATAGAATAGATGGAAGTAAAGCTCGGTTAACTCTAATAAACATATCCTCAGTGTTTGAATAGAAGATGGACGTAAAGCATAGCCTGCAGATGTAGTATCTAGTTTTGATGTAGAGTGTAAACGGCAATAGCTGTGATGTCAAGGGAAATAACAGGTATAGTCACTACCAAACTCAGCGTCGAGAAGTTGGAAAAATATGAAAACAGAATGAAAATCATCCTTCAGTTGACAGCAACTCCAGCAGAGAGGTAATTTGAACGCAGAGCATCTGGATTGGACACTTTGGCCTTTGTTAGTTTGAGAACCTGAACAGCCTCTTCAACCTTGCGGGCTAGTGACTCTGGAGAATCCAACAAAACTAGTAGTTCACTGTTGTCCATCTCCAGAAGCATGCCTGTTATCTTTCCTGCTAGCTCCGGCTGCATTTGCAACATGTACAGATCAACACTTTGGTAAATGCTAAATTAGTCCTAATTGATGCGGAAAATTAGGAGAAATTTGATTTATTGACCTGGTGATGAGAAACCAGTGGGAAAAGGCGCACCCCGAGAATATGTTTCTGCTTCTCTGGAGGAGCTGCAGCGAGCAAGCTACTTAACATTTCGGACCCCTTACCACCAACTCCAGCAGACATCAAAATAGGCTGAACCAAAATAGACCGTTCAAACTTAGGGCATTGAGAATGTGACTTATGTGCATATATTGAACAACATATATCTTATTCTTAGATATGGTACTAAATGAATGAAAGCAGCTGAGATTTGCATGGAAAGAATATGATTTAGACGGCAGAAGGAAAGAACTTTGCAGTTTCAGTGAAGTTATCAAAAAGGGCATAATACTGAAATTAGTGTTTCACATGCTTGTTTCATCCAATTTATTAGCATGCAGTTACTAAATATGTGTAGGGAAATGTCAAGTGTGAAAACGTACCTGCTGATTGTTTGAATCTTTAGATGAAGCCACAGAGTGAATTGGCCGTTGCAAATGTGATGGGTATGTAAGACCAGCAGACTGTGGTAGAACATTCCCGTTCATCCTTCCTCTTTGTCTTTGCCTTGAATTGTTGGGAGCCTTTAAAATGTGAAGGAAAAAAAACGAAAGAAAGAAGAAAATGACAAGTTTATGTCAAAGATTAGTATAACCAGTATTGGACGAAGCTTGTATAGTTACATTTACAGAAAAACTACTTAGAAAATTAGTGCTTAAAGTGAAACCTAATAAACTGACCATGGTGACAGGAGATGGATGAAGAACAGGTCTAGAAGGATTTGGAATGCCATTAGCCCTCCATCCCGGCCTGATTCCTGGTTGCTGATACATCAGACTAGGCTGTGCAGGTATCTGTGGAACAACTCCAGGGGCTGGATAATAAAGATGAGAGTATCCGCCCTGAATAACAGGTGATGGTGGTCCTGATAATCCTGCCATACGCTGAGCATATATAACTTGCAACTGTACTTGTCTATCCTCTTTTCTCTGAGCAATTGCCACATATAATGGCTTCCTTCGCAGAATCAACCCTGTAATACATGCATAACTAAAAACTTCAGTCACAATATTAGCGTGCTATTGCAATAATAGAAAAGGGAATCTATACTGAAGCTTGAGACCTAAGAAGAAACAGATACTGTGGAATAAGAAAGCTGGTAATGGTGATAAAGTGGAATCATAATGCAGCAAGTACTCTTCATAGAGCAGAATTACCTTTCTGCAAACTTTGATGCATTGAAAGAAAATCAATAATAAAGACAATCGCTACATGCATTCAAATCCATTTCAGTGAATAGAATTGAATGTAAGACCATTAACAGGATAGAAATGCATAGAAGGGATGTTCATGCATGCCAATCAAACCATCCTCCATATGACAAGGAAAAGCAGCCTTCTCATTCTCTGACGGGACAATCATTATCTATTTTTGAATGCTTGTCTGACAAAATTTTGTCGGTATCCAGATCAGAAAACTACATCAACAAGAGATAACCAGTGCAAGTATGTTTGTGCCTCATGAACCCAATATAATTAAATTCAAATGCTCTGATGATAAATATTAGAAGTAGAAAGCCCACCGTGGAAAGTATACACAGCTTTATTTGCCTCTTCGGGTGTTGAGAAGCAAACAAATCCAAACCCTTTGCTTAATCCTTTATCATCTCTCATTATCTTTGCAGAGGTAATCGTGCCACACTGACTAAAATGCAGTCTTAGCTCATCATCAGAGATTTCATCATCAATATTCTTCACATACACATTTGCAGCCTGCAAACAGAAGATTAAAGGAAAATCATACTCATATAACAAATATATTACATAATCGTTTACATAAAAAATAACTCCTGTGGGACCTGGTATTTCAGGATCTGTTCCTTCCTTTTCTCCTCAAACTGGCGGCGTAACATTTCCTCACGTTCAGATTTCTTTTGTGCCCGAGCAACATATAAAACCTTTGAGCCTGTTGAATGAATAGATTGTATGACAAAGTTATAAATAACAAAGTTACATGGCATACTCTTAACTATAAAATTTGATATTACTTCTTCATAACCATACCAAGTTGTGATCCATTCAAAGCTTCTACTGCAGATTTGGCGTCTTCTGCTTTGTCAAAATTAACAAACCCAAACCCTCTCGATGCACCATTCTCATCTTTTGAGATGACTAAGCTCACAATTTTTCCATATTGAGAGAACTTTTCCTTAAGAACTTCCTCAGATATACCTGTATCTAGATTCTTCACATATAGGTTTGTATACTTCACCTCATGACAAGGAAGAGCTCGCTCACTTTTTTTGACAAATTTACCTACATACCTATGGGAAAAAAAAACCTTTTCTTAATTAAAAAATGTAATAATACAGAGAAAATAAAAACGAGAGAATATGGCATACATCTGTTTTCCTCCATCAGCTGAGCCATTGAGCTTCTCAATGGCCGCTTTTGCAGAGGCTTCAGACTCAAACTGGACAAAGCCATATCCTCTGCTTTTCCCGTCATCAGAAGTGACTACTTTACAAGATAATATATCACCAAACTTCTGAAACATTTCTTGAAGCTTAACGCTATCTACTGAATCGCTCAAATTCTACAATGAAAACACAGAAGTAAATATTCTGTTCAAATAACTGGATCATGAACCAGTGTTGAGGATATCTCAACAACCAGTAATATTAAATCAAATAGAAAACCAGAGCTACCTTGACAAAGACATTTCCAACTCCACTTTTTCGTGCATCCGGATCACGGTGCGACCACATAACCCTTATCACTTTTCCATTCAATGTGGAATGATTTTTCAATTCAATAGCACGAATGGCTACATAAAAGAGCGGGAGATAAAGAAGAGTATATCATAAGGAACAAGTAAGTAATACCAAATTAAGATAAAAAGAATCACGGTAACATCAATTAAGTGAACCAAGTAGATGGCACCACAAAATTCCTGTCTTCAAGAGCCACCAATATCAAAGTGTAGAAATATACAAAATATTAAGGATAAAGCAGACCGAGCATCACACTCCCACATTTATAACAGCACTTCATAGCAGTAAAAAGTAAGGCCTTTGATGCTCGTCCTACTAGATGATTTAATTTAACACACAGATAGAGATTAAAATATCAATGAGTTTTCGCTTCAATGATAAAAGAATCATATCCACTCAATTCCTATTGATCCAAAGGCTCGAGGACAAATTCACACCCACATGAAAATCAAAATATTGCGTACAACTTATATAATTATGTTGTAATAGAAATCCTTTCAGTCGGAGGACTTAAGCTGATCAGAAAGTAGCACAATTAGCTATCCCGAAATAATTTGATGATATGCACGCAAATATCAAAGAAGTGATACATCATTGTGCCTCCATGTACGGCTATTCATGATTGAAATTGACGTATCAATATCCCTTCATGTGCTGTTCTTTATGATTATCATTACCATATTGGATTAGTGACCCATTAGGCAACAAGATTGTCAAATACTGCATTCATCTTTGTACGTACAGCAATCAATTCGATCTAACCTCTCTAATCATGAAAATGTACCAATAATACTACCAGTCAAGCGAAACCACAAACAACAATCATTCAATACAAACAGCTTCAATCACGAATCAACGCAGTCACCACTCACCCCGATCCGCTTCCCCATACCACACACCACTCCAATTCACACACACACAGACAGAAAAAAAAAATATACACACAAATTCAAAAAGAAAATAAATAAATAAGTACCATCTTGAGGCGAAACGAAGTTGACGTAGCCATAACAGAGCGAGCGGCCGGTGGAGGAATCAAGGCAGACGCGGACGGAGGCCAGGGTCTTGAACTCGTTGAAAGCCTCGTACAACATACCTTCGGTCACGTCGGGATGCAAGTCTCCGACGTACAGAGACGCCGGCGTCGCCGTTACCGCCGCTTCCAACGCCATTGATCCTTCGATAACCGACAGCAGCGAGCGATCTCCTCCTGCGTTTCTCGATCAAAAAATTGGAGGCGTTACGCAGAGTATTCAGCGGTATTACTATTAGGTGAGGAGTTACGATGGAATGTGAGAGAATTTGGAAATCGTATAACGCAGGAGATTTTATTTTCCTTAAATGAAAAATAGGAAGGTAATTAAGGGGGGGTGAGGACGATGAGAGAGTAGGAGAGGAGTGAGTGTGTGTGTGTGTGTGTGTGTGTTGGTTTGTTTCTTGTGAGGGTAATTTGCATGGACGCGGGAGTTTTGTGCCGTTTCGCTAATGGGGTGCCGTAAACAGTGTGGGTACGTGTCCGAGCGTTGCTTCACTCGCGCTTTGTTTGTTTTTAACTGGATTCCTTCTCTTTAAATATAGGTGAATCATGACAATATTATTTTTGGCGATATAATTGTTAATTCAAACTCTAAACTCTAGATATTGTTGTAAATTTTAATTACTGTGCATTGGATACTCATTTTTTTTTAATTTTTAGTAAATTACATTACATCCTTTCATACTTAATTGGCATGGAGAATATGTAGACATTAAGTAATCAATAACAAAAAGTTCGAAAGATTGAATTGAATTTGCGAGAAAAGGCTAAATTTTAATATTAGCTAGCAATTATCTCATTTTTAAAAATACTGAAGAAATTTTAGGTGATATCGAAATATCAATCAAATACGGAGTAACTAAAATCAATTAGTGTATATATTGAACGTATTTTAGAACTAGAGTTTATCTATTGAACATTCATATCAATAACTATTATTGTTTTTACATTTATGCTTTATTTACCCCACACCATAATTCAGTGTAAACTAAAATTATATTCCCCTAATTGCATTAACCCCTTGTGTTTAGAATCCAACTGTCTTACTTATAATATGCCAAAAATAAATTAGTACTAGCAATTAATGGGGCAATAGCGCGCGTGAGACAAGCGAGTGGGGTAGTCAGGAGAGTAAGCAATAACAGAAAGGGTAGCGCAGGAAAGGGCGATAAAAAGGGTAGGGAAAAAGTGAAGGGTGGACCCAGCAAGAGAGAGAGAGCGCGCCACAACATTCGGCCCAAGCCCACTTCCTATGCCACTGCTGTACCTCATGTATCCGCAAATTTTGTGACTTTTGCCATCTACTTCGATTTTTATTTTTGTCAATTTAGATAACATTTTTTATTATTTATAAGTTTACACCCAAAAATATTTACATTTTTATTTGTTTTTCACATAAAACATAATTTTGCGCGTATGAAACAGGCTAGCTCTAATATTTTGTTATTGTAATTTGCATTTCATTATTTGAGTCGTATTTTACTATTATATTAATATGATGTGATGAAGAACTTGTTAATAAAATAGTAAAATATAATGCAAGAGAAAATTTTCGGTAAATATTGCACCTATTGGGTAGGTTGAGTTTAATGTTCATTAATAATTTATATTTGAAGAGATATTTTTTTTTTATAGACTTACTTAATAAAGTGGCACAATATTTTATACGAATATAGCAATCAAAAAATCAAAGAAGAAAGTAATAGGTAATCAGTAATCACATTAGACCACGTTGAAGAACCTGCTACTAAAAATGCAAGAGCAATTTTTCCGTAAATATTTCACCTATTGAGTAGCTTGAGTTTAATGTTCAATAATAATTTATATTTGAAGAGATATACTTTTTTATTTATAGACATACATGGTAAAGTGGCACAATATTTTATACGAATATAGCAATAAAAAAATCAAAGAAGAAAGTAATAGGTAATCACATTAGACCAACTATATTTTCCGCTCCTTACTCCACTAAAAGTTTTGGTACAATTTGGTAATTAAATTTTCGAATGTTATTTATTTGGATCTGATTTTTATTTTCCTTTTTCTCTAAAGTTTGAAAAGGGTGAGAAATATTATTTGATTGATGCAATTCATTTACGAAAAGATAATTAGTAGTTTTATGGGCAAATATATCTGTTAAAAATGAAAAGATACTAATACTCCATCTATTAACTTTGATTTCTGTTGGTAATGGTAATATCTCTTTCTCTATCGCTGAAAAGTATGCCAGCCTAGGTGAGTAGGCGAGTACAATTGGTCTGTTAAGTTAGTTTCATTTTATACCATTGATATTGAGGCATTGAATGAACCTTTTTAAAACAATTTTTCAAACACTTGTAATTAAACCAATAAAAGTTACTATAATCTACAATATTATTGTTTTTGCTCACTTTTAACAGCATTATTGCATGAATAATAAGTGTCAGAAAATTATTACAGAAGTTCTAACTTGTAAATAATATGTAAAATAAGCATTCAAACACCCAATTCAACACAAATAAACATTATCCAGTAAACAGTGGAACAAAACTTGATAGTATCTCTAATCCCATATTCCCATGTACCATTTTTGAGAATGTAGGAATAGAAAATATGCAGCTACAACAGAATCTAAATGCAAATATATTTATATTCGAACACATTTAAAATTAATAAAAATAAAATCTTAGAGATCTTCCTCACTGTCACCATGCTACCAAATCCTCTAGTTAACCTAATTTTCTGGTTTTTTTTTTTTTTTTCATTTTCTTATGACCTTGAAGATGACATGAAGAATGTTGCCAATTGCAACAAATATAAATTGACGAAATCAGAAATGGAAGAAAAAATAGGCATGAGTGGAAATAATCTACAGACAAAGAATCCCTAACAGCAACAAACGCAGTACCAGAGCACCATAATACCTATGCATTGCTCTGAAGATTTCACCAGTGGAAGAGCTTCTGCTCACACTCAGCTGTCCAGCATTAACATATTCGTCTTTGCCCGAAGTTATGGAGACATTAACGGACAAAGAGCCTGAACAAAACCAATTCAGAAGTTATGCGGCACAGTTGGATATCATGAAATGTCACAAGATAATGGTGTGCTTAATGCTAAAAAAAATGTAACCAACTTACAGTCATAGGCTGCCCATCCTATTCTTTGATGAATCAAATCGTAAACGAAAATTTTGTCTTTGAGTACAAGATCTGGAAATAAGAGAAAGTATAAGCAAGATGAGCTGAACTTTACTAATGTTTAGTTCATAGAATTCTGGTCTTGAGCAACTTAGATCTGGATAAGATTAAAAAGAGCATAAGACAAAAAAAATTGGAGCCAGTACAGTTCAAATCTAAGCAAGTATGGAAAACTTCTAGCTATGCTGTTTCCATAGAGTGATAAGTTTGCCACTTGAGCATCAAAGAACAACTCATATAATACAAAAAGGAATTCAAATATTCAATAAATTCTATGAAGATATTGTAAGGCAACATGGAGTATCAGTGCATTAGGCATAACTTCGATGGATTGGACTTTTATATGTACGGTGAAAAATATGAGGTTTGTTTTATTTTTAAGTGCGTGCCTGATGTGTAAAGAACAAAATCTTGAAATTAGGTTGCACAGTGAAGTTGCTGAGGCTTGGAGAGTAACAGGCTTCAAGGATACCAAATAGCAATTAAATATTTCAAGTAAGCAATTGTATTCTAAATAGCTTATAGACAGGCAACTACCTCCCAAAATTGTTGTGCCTTGATTTGGAACCTTAAGAAAGCCCACACACCACATTGTAGCACCATCCTGAGACATACAGATCAATTAAAAGTTTAGGATCAGTTAGCTACTAAGGAAAGCTACTATTTAGGATCACTCATGATGCCATGAGTAATGATGATGAGTGGAAAGTTATTTTAGTATTAACATCGAGATAATTAGTTTAATTTCTGTAGAATGTCGAGGGAATAGTCCAGTATAAAGAGATAAAAGTGGAAGACTCACGACAAATCCCATATGTACAAGGTAGTCAATTGGTCTTAAAACCATGGATGCGCCTCCAGCAAAATTGAGAGCAACTTCGGGGAAGACCTCTGCTAAACTGTTTACAGAAAGAAACCAGCACTCAGTCTTTCTTTGGTCAATAATCTACACTGAAATGGTCTGAACTGCATATTTAAATCATGCAGTATACAATGTACCTTGTAGAAAGCAGATAACATTGATTTCCTTTAGATGTTATTGGTCTCACGGATGGAGAAATAGCACCTGTTATCTGCAAACATAGTAAAAACTCAAGAAAGGAGTTGAAATAAACTGAGTTCACTCTCTATAATTTTTAGCTTCATAAGACCTGATTGAGAGGGACTGGAATTATACATTCTTGTGTTTCGAAAGTATAATTTAGTACCACCTTAATATCAGTAATGTGGTTTGTTGTAAGGTCAGAAACCTATACATTAACTGCTTTCACTGCAGGTTGTAGCATCAACGGATTCAGGATAGGAAAGAAAGGCAGGCACGAAGTGGATCGAGATACTTACAGCAGCAACAAGAGGATCATAAGCTCCTTCTACAAGGTAAGCCAACGTAGTTCCAGAATCGATTATGGTTCCTCGGTTGCCTGATGTACTAAACAATCCTTGATCAATAGGTAACAGTTGTCCATTAACAGCAATGCTCTGCAGATGTAAATTATAATGAGGCCTGAAAAGATAAAGATACATATCAAACATCAAATTGGGATATGTCTCTATATCTTTTATTTCTCAATGCAGTAAACAGAAAAAAGAAGCAGCAGGAACATTGTCTCACTATTTTCTATTTCGGTAATTTGTAAGAGCAAAAAGGGAGGTCCATTCATAAAAAAGCTTTTGGTTTAGAGGTTTTAAATGAAGCCCAATGGATCAGCATGATAAAGACTAATTAGAACAGATTTAGGACATCAGTAATTACACAAGACTTAATAACAAAATGACATTTATGTTCCAACTTTTTCTTGAGTTGAGTAAAAAATAAAGTGATGTTCCTTCAATTTAAGTGGGAGACATGAATAACAGAAGCTAACTAAAAGTGAAATGATGTTCCTTCAGTTTTATGTGTTCCGTGATGCAAAATTATGTAGACTATCTATTAAAACCAAAATGTCGCCTATTAGTGAAGGGAGGGAATGTACACAAGTGGGGAATTTAGATTTAGAGATACCATTTAAATTCTATATGTTATTTGTTGTACTGCCAAATGTCAGCTGAGGATAGCCTATATTCTTGAGGATTTTGTTTCAAATAATGGAGAATCAAAATCAGATGAGAGGAAAAAACCAAAGATTCAAAACCTTGACAATTATCTATCAGTTAAATCATACTACTATCATAATAAAGATGTGCATTGCATGCATGAAATTTCAATTTCAGGATTTGCTGTGTGCACCTTGAGGACCATAGGGTCAATTGTCAAGGAAAAACAAGCATTAAGAATATTAAACTGGCATATTGCAAATAGACGTACTGTGATGGAACAAGGGGTGTATAAACGATTCTTGGATCCAATATCTCACCAAGAACTAGTATACCTCCACCACTACCCTCCCCTTTCAAGCAATGGGAAAATACTTTAGGAGTGATCCTACGTGATGACAGTTGTGATATTACTGAAAGACTATTCTGGCCAAAGCCAAAAATTCCATCAACTGCTCTATCTGAATCAGTCAGGTCCCCAAACAGTGAGGTGCTGCACCTGTTTCCACAAAAAAATTGAGACAATGGTTCGGCACATTGACATTCTATAGAATTAAGCTAGAGAGAACAATGAGAGGAAACTAAATAATTTCATAAACTCAATACCATAGAACAGCTTACCCAAAAACAATAGGGGCAGAAGAATTGGCGATCAAAGAGGTACCCAAAACTGTATCAAAATAAAGCACATCAGACACATATAAACCAGTTGTGCCACTTCCATCACCATATTTGAATGAGTAAGCACATTGATTGCTCCCACTATCGCATTCAGCAGATGCACTTTGAACAATGGAAGCACATATACTATCCGAACAGGACATTGGTGAAAAAGTTGAGGATGAGGCACCATTGAAGAAATTGAGAGGAATCTGAAAGCACAATGCATAAAAAGTCAATTTAAAACTCAAATAACTTCAATGAAGTGGCACAATACTAATGAATGAGCAAGTAACAAGATCAAGAGCAGGAGTTATACTCCCAATCCACTATTCTGGGGGCAATCGTTACAGGAACTGCAAGTAACCCACAAGATGTCACTTCCAGTATCAATCTGCACATTGAACTCTTGCGGTGGAGATCCCAACCTAACTTTCGTATAATAAAGTCTACAAAATTAAGCAGTACGGTTAATCATGGAGAAATATTGTTAACAACTGTTACTATAATTTGTGTGATAACTAAATCATAAAAAAAGCAAACTCAATACAATGTGAAAACGTTAAGGTATCTGAATTACACGTTCACACCAGAATCAATTTCCAACAACAAAATCCAAAAGGCCAACATTTTAATTCTGAATAACCAGGTCCCAAAATTCCAAATCAAACCGTTAATTAGATGAAGGTGTAGAGCGTAGTAAATTCAAGTAGCCCGTTTCCAAAACAATAAATAAATGAATTTGCTTAACTCACTCTAAAAATTAAACAAAATCGTAACTGAAATTCTAATAACGAACTCATCACAATTTATGCGACGAAGTTACCCGACGGCGTAGGGATCGGAGGTACCACCGACCGCGAAATCGACGATGCCACCGGAGAAGCTCTGCAACATGCGCGCGTGCCTTGCACGGTCCCGAGCTTTAGTCACCTCCAGGTCCTCCTTTACTGGAAATGCTCTCTCCAACGGCAGAGCTCTCTGAAATCCTACGCCGTCAGTCGACGCTGAGGCAGCGGCGGCGGCGGCCGCCAATGCAACCACCGCCGCCATCGCCAGAAAACCCCGGCCAGCCATCGCTGGCACTACAAAACAACTCTGAATTGTCAATTCTACGTTTACACTGTTCAAACTGAACAGCTATGCTGCTCAAATAGTTCTGTTCGATATAAATGAATATGAATCAAGTGTGGAATCAGAATTTAGGTAGTTTTTCATTCAAATGTCAGTCTATTTATCGAGAAAACGAGATCAATGGTACAACTGTCCAAGTAGATGACGATGATATAGTCATATTATCATATATAGAAAATTACACACAGTTGGTGTACGCCGAGGTGTGTGTGAATGTGTGTGTGTGAGAGAGAGAGAGAGAGTATGATATGATTATGAACTTAGGGGAGCAAAGACGGGTAGTCCAAATGAGAATTTGCTTAATCTCAAAGGGTAAAATGGGTATATTATATCTAAATTAGGGGTGGAATTTTTTTTAAAAAAAAGAAATAGGGGTGGAACGACCAAATGAGAATAAAATAAGTGGACTGTTGTCTGCTCTTTTAATCATGTACTTGCTTGGTTTAAAAAAAAAAATCATGTACTTGAACAACTAAATAATCACGTATAATTAGAATGGAGATAAATCTAAATTTAGTTCCTTGCAATTTTAAGTCATTATCAAACTAGGCATTTTTTACTTTTCTCTTTAGATACTGTTCAGGTATCATTTACTTTATACTTCAAAGTTCAAATTGGGTTTGTTTCTAAAAAATAATACTCTCCTCTCCATCCCCATATTCATAAATATCTTTATTTTTTGATACGTCCTTTAAAACATTATCTCACATATAATTTTCTCAATTTACCCATACTCTTTCACTCGACCAACTTAGGGGGCTTTATATATAGTCCACTTGTTCATAAAACATTTCCACTTTAATATATACATGCTATATTCAAATTACTTTAATCGGAACTTATGAATAATAATCATTCTTCGTGTCTTCATGTTGTTCAATTGATAATTTTATGATTGAATATAAATGAGTTTAGTTATCACTATTCACTAACATCTTTTTAAGTCGAGATGTCTTGTATATACACATCCTTAATTAATGGGTGCGGGTTAGATAGATCCATTTGTTACTATGTAGTTACTTAGTTTAATTTCGAAGCAATCCAAATTGTATTTATTATACTCATATCATAACTATCACATGGTGTGTATGCGTATTAGGTAGTGGAGTTGCATCGAGGAAAGATAATGCATGATATTGATTCTGTGCAATAAATTAAGGTTTGTTAAAATAAATAGAAGTGGATAGGAACATGAATTCCCTTTTCAATTCTTGTACTTGCATCTGATGGTACCTTAATGGCAAAGGTATAAAGTAAGAGAATCCAATTTCTTTTCTTTTCCCAATTTTCCGTACAAGGTTATTGTTTTTTTTATTATTATTAATACTACAATGTAACATTATCGATTATTTTTAACTCACACAAATAGTTTGTGTAAAGACAATTTTATAGGGCAAGATCCGTAAAATGGTCCTATCTTAACCCATGAGATAGCTTAAATAACACATGTATAATTTTTCTTTTAATTGTGAATTGAATGTTGGAATATAGCTAATATATTTACATTTTACACTTGGAGAACAAATGATAGGTAAATCATATCAAATCTTATAAATCAAATACATACTGCACAATAGGCACTTCAAATAAAAAAATATTCACATTTATAATTTATTGGTTATCAAACCATTTAAAATGAAATATTAATCGCAATCGGATAATTTTTTATGATTAGAAATTGAATGGCCCTTGAATATGTTTGCATCATGAGGGAGAGAAAGAGGGAGGCCCATGAAATAAGGAGACTTTTTATGATATATCACCACGAATCATGATAGACCAACATAATACAGGGTTGATGTCGGATTTAAGTATATAGTTTTGTAAATTTTAAATTTATCAATTGTTGCAATTGAAAACATCAGTTTTTAATTATTTGCAATTTTAACACTAGTTTTTGCCGCTAAACGATTGTATATATGTAACGAATCTTTTTATAATGACATGCATTTTCTTTCGGATTGATTAATTATAATATTGAAACATTTTTTACACCTCTAATTCGAGCTAATGGATTACATGCAATAATAAAATCTTACTGTAATGACAATTCCCTGACAATAATTATTATTATTTTTTTTTATGAAATTACATTATAAATAATACAAACCACACACACACCACCTAGTGGTTATTGTGGCCGAGAGTACTCGAACCTATGACCTCTTGGACAACAGGCAACTACCCCAACCACTAGGCCATCCCAAGGGGACCCCTGACAATAATTATTGATGTATGAGGTAAGTGTCTAAGTGTATCTTCGATAGTTCGATGTGTCAGCATATACTAAGAAAAATAAAATGTGATCGAAAAGATATACAATATGTCTATATATCATGATTACAAAATTTGCCAAATTTATATTCTAAGGTGGCATGAAGTCTTAGGTTGCCTAAATCATAATATCACGAACTCGCTTACTTGGGATTAGAGTCCAATAATTGAACGAGTTAAAGATTTCATAATTAGTCACTTCGCATTATTCTTGTGGTGGAATAATCGTCATTTACCAGAAAAAAAAAAAAAAAAATCGAAGAAATCAGACGAAAAGATTATACTATATACTAACCTTGAAAGTTGACAATGATTTATGCAGCAAAGAAACACGATTGCAGTACTTGAATTAAAATGTTACGATGCAATTTACGTACGATGCATCACTAATGTTATACTTATACTTGAAAATAAATAGTAAATATTACATAATTAAATTTTTACGTTAATTGTGGTGTACTATATATATATGTGTGCATATTATATAGTATAAATGGAGCCACCATAAGCTTTTAATTGAGAACTTTATTCCCATGATCCAAACTTTTGTCAAAATTGGGGTCCAAGAAATAATCGGTGCATGTGATGAAGTTCAAATAATGGGTTGAAAAACTCAAAAAAGTGGTTTTGGTTAGCTTTTCCCACAATTCTGCACAAACATAGCCCTGTGGATTATAAAATTATATTAGCAATAATTTTTCAATTAACCTAATTGACTAATTCTTACTTTTGATAGCTGGCAAGCGTTCCTTTATAACAAAGCCGTTAATAGTTTGCGAACTACTGGCTCATAGTCATAGAGAAATGAACTAGTTATATTGGTGTCACATTTGAAAACAAAAATTGCATCATATATTTTATTAGCGGGCAAAAATTACATCATGTATTCTATTAGCGGCTAGTTTTGCGTTCGCACGATGGCACGAAAAATATTATTTAAAAATAATAATAAATAAAATAATTTTTATATTTAAAATTCAATTATTTAATAATAATATATGAATATCGAAAACTTTAAATTGTATAATATATGGGTTGGAACTATTATTACTCAGCATTTGAAATAAGAATTATTGTTTGAATGTGCTCTCCTCCTAAATAGCAAGTTTTTTTCTTCTTCTCTTCATTTCTTCCTCCATTTTTACACTACAATCCACACATTCTTCTTCTTCTTCATTAATTTACAACCTTTTCATCTCATTTTCCTCTTGAAAAAAATGGATCGTGACTTTATTAATTGGTTCAACAGCCAACCAAATTTAACGAGGATCACAACATTTTTTCCATGGACTTTTCACCGTTTTCTCAAGGATCCAATGCCTTCAACATGACGAATTTTGAGGGTATCAACTTGAACGACACTCAATTAGTTCAAGGTCATCGTAGCCGAGATTCCTTCCATTCCAAAGACAACGAAGGGATGCGCCGGCTACACCTCGACTGAAACCGAGCTTATTTTCTCACTTTGGGTTTGGGCCGAGGCGACCCATAACGTTATCAAGGGTGTCGATCAAAAGGCACTCGTCTATTGGGGATAAATCATCAAACGCTTCAATATATGGAGATCATTCTTTCAAATCGCGACAATAAACAAATCAAGTCGCACTTTCAATTTGTCGAAAATAACGTGAAGCTTGGACGGCCACCTACGAGAAATGCTAAGCTAATTGGGGGAGCGACATGAGCGATGACCAAATCAACCAACAAGCTCAAGATCTATATTAAACCAGGATTCAACGTATTCAAATATTACAGGATTCAGCGTATTCTTCGCGAATCGAACGATTCGCCTCCACCAGCAACGACGTCCATTCATCAAAGCACTCAAAGAATTTCGTCGAGCTCTGATCTGAGCATCACGACTAGGCCTATAGGACAAAACGCGACAAGGGAAAAGGCAGAAAAAGTATAATCCTAGGTGCAAGGGAAAAATGAGCAGTACTACAAGGCAATGGTTAGAAACTTAGAGTTGCAAACTTCATCGAAGATTTCAATAGGATGCAACTTGAATTGACGTCCAAACTATCGAAATGTACAAATCAAAAATAGGCTCGGAAGAAATGGTCATCCACAAGGTAATGGTTGCGGAAATTTGTAAACTTCGATGATGGAATTAATAAATTTTTTATTTATTGTAATTTTATTTTTAAAATTATTAATGTTTGAATTTAAATTTAATTTAAAAAATTAATTTTTGTTTTAATCTTTAAATATATTTAATTTGAAAAAAATGAAAATAAAAATTTATAAAGTCCGACCTTCTTTCATTGTTTGTTTTAGTACAACGATACATATATCTATAAATAAATAATAATTGGTTTAATTATGTATTTCAACCTTTTATCAATTTTATTAAATTTATCCAATTTTTAGGATATATTGACTCTATCCCAGCCATAACTCATGAGAAAATTTTGATTTCTTTTGATGAAATGAGATAACTTGAATAGTTTTAAAAATTAAAGCATAATTTATAATGTAATTGAAAATCGAAATAGATTTCATAATAAACCATTAATAATTCGAATTTCAGCCATCGAACTCAATTGAGTTGAGTGAGAGTGTGACACCATCATCACACACGACATTGATCTGTGTACATTAATTGACCACGTACACATAAAAATCGGGGCCCACTTTATAAGCCCAATTTCCCAAAGTCCCCTGGAGTGTGAGCCATGGCGCTTCGCTTCGCGGCAAGGAAAATTGTATCTTCATCCGCGCCGGCGTTGCTACCGAGATCGGCGGCCGCCGGCAGAAGACAGGCATCGTCTTCATCTTCATCTTCACCGTCTTCTTCTCCCAAAGCCAGTAAGAAAGTCACGGACGATCGTCTCGCTTCCGTGATTGACGCCGTCAATGACCGCAAACTCCCGCCGGAGCTCCGCGGACAGCGCAACAACGTCAGGTGAACATTCTATTCCTTTCAAATAATTCCGATTTCTCTGAAAGTATTCGTTAGATTGCTTGAATTCCATATTCTTAATATCCTTTGATTTTCTGAGCTCTCTTAATTTCTAGAGATTTACCTGTTGGATAATTTGGATCTGTTTCATTTTATTTATTTGTATGTATGTGTGTTTGGCCGCTACAGAATTGTTTATACAGTCACGATCACAAAAGCAATCGAGTTTGTTCTGCGCACATGCGCAGTAGATTCTTCGTTTTTTCTCGGTGTAGCATCTAGCAGACCTGGAACTGCATTGTTGTTTGAATTATCTGTCTTCCTTTGTAGAAATTGTTTGTTAATAGTTGGAAATTGCAGCTGGTTTGCATTTTACTTCAATTAATCTGTGACTGAAAATTCTAGCAATTTGAGTGACTGAGTACTCTAATGGAGAATTATGATTCACCTTGAATATGTATTCGTCTATGTTACTATAGACAGCATAATGCGAATCCAAGCAATAAGGAAATAGAACACGAGATGAAATACTATTTTGCACACAAAGTTCTGTCTTAAATCCTCCTTGTTTGGTTATTGTAAATTGTAATAACCTTATTCAGGTTACGATTCTAATTCTACACATATTTTTCTTTGAGTCATTTCGTTGTAAACTATCGTAGAAATGTAGAATCTTCATGGAGAAAGATTCTCCATAAAAACCAGTATATAGATTAGCTAGCATGACAAAAGTGAAAACTAATCTGCCATATCTTAGTAGGAATACAGAGTCTAATTTTAAACAACTAATACAATATAATAACGACCGTAGCAGATATCTGTTTCTTCATTCAGGTGAAGTAATCAGGTTCTACTGGAATTTCTACATAACGTTACACACCTTTTTTAAGCTCGTGAACTAGTAATTGAAGATGACCTATTTTTTCCAGATCAGAAACTGATATTGTAAATGTGGTGGAGCAACGGGTGTGGCATGCCATGGAAGAAGGTCAATTTGAAAACTTGCCCGGGAAGGGAAAACCTCTGGACCTCGATACTAACCCCCATGCTGACCCTGCTGAAGACACCTTATACAGGATTCTTAACAAAAATGGATGCGCTCCAGAATGGGTTGAACTTAACAAAGAGATAAGAAATAGCATTGCTGGCTGGCGCATAGCACTTCGCAAAGCTTGGATGTGTAATGACGGACTCAATGATTCCGAATGGCTCGAGACTTCAGAAGCATTGAAACTCCAGCTCCGTGATCTAAATAACAAGGTATGTTTCCTTATACATTGATGCTATACAAATAACCACCCATCTCTTTCTTAGATGTTAAGTGTGGATCAATTGTTTCAAATGCATTTTTCAATCTAACCAAATCTGTATATGCATCTTGTAGGTGTTCCGTTACAACCTTATTGTTCCATTTGGCCGCCAAATGTTCGGATTCAAGTGGGAGAGAGAAATAGAACGACTGAAGGAAGAAACTCAGATTGAGAATTGATTTGGTATTCCTTTTCTTTTTGTTAATCATCATTTCACCAATTGACAACTCTGTGCTTTATACCATGTAGTTTATGTGACATTCCTATAGTTTACATTCAGGCAATGTGAAATCAATTTTGGGTAGTTTTTACGATCTCCTAGTTTCATAATTTCTTATGAAAAGAGCTTTTATTTTCTGGGATGAAATAGTTGGATAGAAATACATGACTGAGTATTTGAAGAATTAGATGATCAAACACTTTCAAAATTAATTAATCCATCAATAGAAATGGAAGTGTATATTTGAGATCATGCTCTGCTGGGTACGGGTGTCTGCATAGCAAGATGCGTGAGTGCTCGTTTATGATAAGTAAGCCGCATCTTCTTGTATTTTTGTACGAAGGCTGTAATGTCAAGCTCTCGGTCAAGAAGCTGCCTGTGCAGGGCCTCAGATTCATCTTCTGTTTCATTCATTGCTTCTGTAGAGAACAGAAACAACTTATTATTTCGACTTACACACCTGAAATCAATATCCTAATAAATAGGAAAAGGCGTCGCATGTATATATGCACATCTGCTGTAGTTGTTGAAGCATGTGATGACTATCAAGAAATTGGACTGAGGAAAACTAAAATTGTTAGATGCTTATCCAAATTCTAAAATGTAAGCTAAAAATACTAAATCATATAGCTATATTGGAAGATTAAGAAAACTAGTAAAGTCATAACGGTGGTACCTTGGAGTCGATGGACGAGGGAAGAGGGAGAGTAAAACTTGAGCGCGTCTTCTTTCTTCCTTTCCAGTTCATGCAACTTTTCTTGAGCAGCAGCAAGTTCAGTTGTTCGAATGATTCTACACTGAAGCAACAAGGGAAGTAGATATACATCAGAAGGCAGAAGCTGCAACTTTGAGGGCTCGGAGTTCCCATGCAAAATTGTCACAAATGAATATAGAAACACAATTCACCTGATTTCTTAGCTCCACTATGAGTGGTTCTTTTTCCAAATTATCTCCTACAAGTTTATATCAGTGATTTTTTAATATCAGTTCGGTACTCGGTAGTGCACTCTACGTGGAGTTTGAGAGTGCAGCAAACAAAGAACTTACTGGCAAGCTGCAGCGTTTCGTTCCTAAGTTCGTCTCTCACCTGGTTGAGTAAAAATTAGGTGAGAATCTCCGTAATGCATCTCAACTAGCTAAGAAGACTGCTTTAACAGAATATGCAGAAGAAACATAGATATCAGGTGCTCAAGGACCCATGCAACCATTCATACATAGTGCAAGAAAGAGAGAAGTATAGTTTCTAAGTTCAAGGCAGAGGAAAGCAATAAGAATGTGCAGATAAAGTATGAACTATCACCAGAAACTTACCCTGTTGTGAGTTTTGACAGGTTCGAGTGAGAGTAAGAGGTTTTGATAAGAATTCTTGTCGGACAGAAGCTTTCTTAGCTCATCAACACTGAAAACATAAACACAAGAAAAAAGGAATGATAGAAAATACATTAGGAAAATCGTGTAGCATCTCGATCTTCATTTACATATATCCGTACAGCCCATATATATATGTTTCCACAAGAAAGTTGATTGCAAGAAGTTACTGAATTCTTGCGTCCAAATTTTATGCTTATCAAATTGAACATTTATAGTGACATATCAATCTGCCAACATTAATTCCTCATTCAAGTATTCCGAAAGAAACACTAATTAACTTTATCAAGAGATAAATGATAATTGAAAAATGACAGAAATAAGTCAAATAACAAATAATGGAGTGATGAACTAATAGTAGAAAGTAATAAAATAGGTTGCTTGCCTTTTGCCTTCTAATAGGGCAATGATGCCTGCTGCCTCTACAGGTGAAACATTTGATAAGGAGTTAGGTCGATCCGTGGGTCGTGTCATGTTTACGCTGCTGGAAGAACCACCAGGTGCCCCCGGGAGCGAAGAGCTGGGTGAACTAACAACAGAAGGCGAACACCATGAATCCGTGGAAATTTGGTGCAGCCGTGACTGAGCTTGCTGTTCTTGCGAGCTCCTAGAATATGCAGTGAAAGAAAAATGAAACAATCACCTACAAGTGTGGAAAAACATCCAACATATAGCACATATTCTCCATGATATTCAATTATTGCGAACAATCTTAAACATATGTTATTGTAGGAGAGATGTCAAGTGTGCGGACCAAGCGGAGGCGCTGCTCCCATTCGGCAACATCTATCTGTAGTAGATGCAGTTGTCCTACTGTGTGGAATGTTTTATGCTCCTGACTCTTCTTTCTCAAACATTATTCTATTATTTCTATTCTTCCCAAAGTTTCACTTAAATTCAATTCATCCAAAGGTTTGGAATATAGAGCAAACAAAGTTGAAACGCAGTTTGAAACAATCATAAGCATGGATGATTATGCACAGAAAGTTTAAGCCATTAATGCACTTCGTTCAGCAAATTACACACACACACAAACATACATAACATATCACCCTATATAGGGGAATGGTTACAATGAGATCTTAGATTGATTTATAGGAGTTGATTTAATGTATCATATGGCTAATATTTATGAGATCTTAAGTGTTGATTTAACGTATCCTATAAAAATTTTACTAATTTTTTAAATAGGGTTAAGTACCAAATACCCCCCAACGTTGGGGCCCCTATCGCGTATAGGACCCTATAGTCAGGGTAGGCGCTGTTTACTACCTCAACGTGGCTAAACCTAAGCAAATCCCCCCCTCAAATACCAAATACCCCTGCATTAAGTCACCGTTAGAGGGGTATTTGGTACTTAATACCTGACTATAGGGTCCTATACGCGATAGGGGCCCCAACGTTGGGGGGGATTTGCTTAGGTTTAGCCACGTTGAGGTAGTAAACAGCGCCCCCTGACTATAGGGTCCTATACGCGATAGGGGCCCCAACGTTGGGGGTATTTGGTACTTAACCCTTTTAAATATCATTATTCAACACTATATATTATATATTGTCTTATTTATCAGTATATAACTCAATATAAGAAGGAAACTTAATCAAATCAGAAAGCGTAGACATGATTATCTAACTATGTGCAGCGAAATTGGCAGAAGCAACATTCAATGATAAAATCAGATTCCGCACTGATTTTTCAGAAAGATGAAACCAACAGAACTAAAACTCCATACCAATTCAAAATGAAAATCACTTTCACCAAAAACAAATCGAGTAGTCATACCAGTTGACTCAATTTCCAGAACGACCGACCTCGAGATCCTTCGACTCTTTTTTCTTTTATAGAAAGAAAAAAAAAAGATGAACAGAAATTACTCAATTAATTAGGGTACGAGGCATCGGTATAGTGAAATCCAATTACAGGATACAGTAGAGAGATTGGAGAGAGTTTTACCAGAAATTTTTTTGAACGTGACTTTGAATTTGGCCTGATCGGCGGTCGTTCGATGAAGAAAATCAAATCGAAAGCTCGACACCCTAAACGAATTCAGAAGTTAGCTGGAATTAGTAGTCTCAAAATGACCGCGATTCTTGGCTATCGATTATCCAAATCCAAGACTAGATCTTCTGAAAATATTCAAATGTCTAAATGTTCGTATTCACCATTTATATGCTTCGTTCGTTAACTAAAAATGCAACTGCCTCGTAATTCATGAAATTCGTAAATTTTTTGAATTCGTGCGAGCTAGCGTTTAAAAATATTTCGTGAAATATATAAATAAATAATTATCCCCTTTTTTTCTTCTAAAAAACAGCTTAAGTAATTCTTTATTAAAGAAGTGTGTTATCTTAGATGGATCAATTTATTATAGAAAAAATAAGAAATAATAAAAAATTATTTATTTTAATTTCTTCTTTTTTCCTTACCCTCATTTTCACTTTAGTAATTCTACCCTCATTTTCGCTCCAAAAAAGATAATATTATCACATAAAAAATAGAGGGATAATATTATCACTCCTTTAAGTAAAAAAAAGAAGGATGAGTAATGGTAAAATTATATTTTATAGTATAGAATAAGGGAAAAGAAAGAGTTAATTTAAAGAGAGAATTTTTTGTTATCTTTAATTTTTTCATGATAAATTTACTACCAAAGAAAACACAGCCTAATATTTTGTTTATTGATAAATTTATCATGAGAAAATAGTGATAACAAAACATTCTTCCTTTAAATTTTTCTCTTTTTTTCCCTCATTTTCTACAAAAGATAATTTCATTATTTCACAATCATGGTTTTTACTTCAATGAAGGATAAATAGATGGACAATATTATCACTTTTTGGAATGAAAAGAAATAATCTAAAATGATGAAATTATCTTTTATAGGAAATATGTAAGGGAAAAGAAATGAGAGAAATTTTTATTATCCCTCATTTTTTTCATGATAAATTTATCAATGAACAAAAACACACCATAAATAGAAAATGTTTCGTACTAAAATTCAAATTAAAATTAAACAAAGAGAATCTCAAATATCAATTTGCAACCTTCGAATGAATGCTAACTTAATAAAATTACAAAATATACTGCATAAACTTGTTTTTTTGAGATAAAAATAACAAGTCACTATTGAAACTTAATCAAGCTTTGATAAGATTCATAAGTAGGGATGGCAGTGGATCTTGGATCCGACGGATCTGGATCTGGATCTTGAAATTTTAGATCCGGATCCGGTCCAGATCCGATCCGTGGATCCGTTTTATTTTATATATATTTTTTATATTTTATATTTAGTTTACTAATAATATTAACTAAATTAAAAATAATAAATAAATTATATTCAAAAGAATAAAAACTAAAAGTAATTAGATAAAAGTATTTTGTGTTATATTTTTCATAATGGAAATTAGATGTTGTTGATTTTGTGAATTTTTTTTAATTTAATATAAAAATAGTAGATCCATGGATCTGGATCCATGGACCTGCGGATCTGACGGATCTGGATCCAAAATTTTCAGATCCACGGATCTGGATCTGGTATATGAAAACGGATCTAGATCTGGTATTGGCCAGACCCGGTCCAGACCCGACCCGTTGCCATCCCTATTCATAAGCCTTTCGATTCTGCCATTGTTGAGATCAAGTTTTCAATCTCAAAATGTGTTCTCGAACTCGAATCGATTAACTTTGAATCGAGTTTGAGTACCAGATCAATTGTCCTATAAAGCGATCGAAGCGGCCGTCTCAAGTCTCGGACGAAATTAAGGTTCCCCGTTGCTCGGGATATATATTCCTTTTAAAAAGGTTATTTCAAAAAAACACAGCGTTATAAAAATTTGAGAAGTTTTTAACCAAAAAAATAAAATAAAATTGAGAAGTTTTAAAATCAAAGCTCTCCATTCTTCTTGCATCATCAATGACAAAGTTTTTCATTTTGTGGGGCCCAATTTCATTAGAAAAGAAGATACAGCGAACGATGACGTTCCGAGCCACTCTTGCCAACACTCTATCCCTATAGAGACGCCAAAAAGATACAAATTTTTTTATAGCGTACGCGCCAACCTTTCCACCTCTCTCTCACAATCCGACGGCTCATACAGATCTTGACCCACCCCTTCTCATCTCCGCCGTTGGTTGGTAAATATATTAGAAATCTAGTCCCTGGTCCCTATTCTAATCCAAAATTAATCCCATAATAAAAGTTGTACTTCTATTTCGACCCAACATATGAGTTTCGCTAATGCAGGGAGATAAATTTATCTTTCCCATTTTTACTATATCTGTGATATACAATATTTTCATATCGCCCACAATTAAATTTGGATAAATTCCCACCAATTTCAGACTCTTGAATAAATAGCCGTTTAAATCAAATAGTGGATGAGAATCACCTAATATTAACACAAGTCAAGGAGAGTATCTCCTGTAGGACCGTCTTATAATAATAATAAGAATATATTCTTATAATAATAATAAGAATATATTTCTTGCTTGGTTTGCCAATAAACTAATTAATTCTATAATTTTACGACTAGTAATTATGTCACACCATACATCCAATTGAATTGAGAGATTAATTTGTAGCTAGCTAGGTCCAAACCTCCTTTGCAATAGTATAATTTTCTCCGGGGCAATTTCTCCGAATATATATATATATATCACAAAATACATGCTATATTAATTAAAAGCGCATAACTAATATAAGAAATTAATATATATGTGGGTTGATGTAATAAAGAAAATGTTATTCACATGTGTTATAGATACATGATTTGGAGTGAGGTGAAATAGTTGTGGAATTGAGAGAGGTTGTATCTCTCTTTCTCTCTCTCTCTATGAGAGAAATGCGGGTGCCTCCATGGCTGGAAAGACTGCTAAAAACAGCATTCTTCAACATCTGCCGCACTCACGGCGACGGCAGCCGCAGCGAATGCAATATGTACTGCTTAGACTGCAATGCCGGCGCCTTCTGCTTCTACTGCCGATCATCTAAGCACAGAGATCATCAAGTTATTCAGGTATATTTATGTGATTTCTTCGCATTTCATCTCAATTATATATTGATTTTTGATTAATGTAGATAAGGAGATCATCGTATCACGATGTGGTGCGTGTGTCGGAGATTGAGAAGGTTGTGGACATAAGTGGGGTGCAGACTTATGTAATAAACAGCGCGAGGGTTTTGTTTCTTAACCAGAGGCCTCTGCCGAGGGGTGTCAAAGCCGTCTCACAAGTCTGCCAAATTTGTAGGAGAACCCTTTTGGACAGCTTCCGTTTCTGTTCTTTGGCTTGCAAGGTCTCTCTCTCTCTCTCTCACACACACACACACACACATGATCTTCATTCACATTCTTGAACCATTTACAATATTAACAATGTCCATCGCCATGATAATTGAGTTCTAACAAAACATATTTATATATAGAATTAGATTAAATGGTGACGTTTCTTAATGCTTTGATGAAAAGCGACCAATCGAGATGGAAACACTTAATTTGGGGGAAAACCCTCAAAATGTGCTCATCATGATCTTTTCTTTTCATCACATGTAACCGACTAAATATTCGTCATCGTTGTTATCCTTTTTTTTTTTTCGAAGCTATTTATTTGTCTCAAATGTATGTGGCATTTCATGTCAAGAGTTAGGAGTAAATTTATCCACTTTTTTTATATTCAGATTTTTACGATATATATAAAACGCTTATTCTGAGATGAGTAGAATCTTCGATACCATTGCCATCATGTGTTTAATTATATTGTTATTTATAATCTCTTTATGAAACATTCACATCATTTAATTTCTATTTGTATCATATTTTTCTTATTTAATTAACTAATCAAAAAATTTATGAGTTTGAAAAATAGCTTGTAGGAATAAAGAGGAACGGGGATGCAAGCCTTTGGTTAGGTGCAAATAATGAGGTAGATTTGCAAAAGGATGGAGGGATTTCAATGGAAGAGAAAGAATTGTGTGAAGGATCACAACAAGAAATCTACACAACCACACCTCCACCTCATCATCATCATTCAAGAAGAAGAAAAGGCATCCCTCAAAGAGCACCTTTTGGCTCTTGATAAATTAATTCTTTCTATTTATTTCATTTTCATTTTTTTCTACTCCTAGACTACTTTTTAAAGCCCATAACTCCGACATCATTTGTCCCCACGAAAAATAAATTAATTATAGCATCACATTTGAATTCTTTTTTTTTTTTTACTGTAACCGGTGTTTCATCTTGTATCTCATTATGTCTATCAATGAATAATCTAGGAGTGTATATATATATAGTATTGATATTAATGATTAATATATTATATTGAATCATGCTAAAGTACGAGGTAAAATATTCTGATGTTATGGTGTTGAGAGTTTGGGAGGATATAGAATTTCTTAATTCATTATACAATTTTTTTTTTTAAAGAATGAAGTTCTCTTGCTGGAAAGAGCAATAATTAGTGCTTAACATAAGGTGCAAATTAGATGTGATTAAGAATATAAAGCGAAGTCATTGTGGAGCGTTGTTATATATTTCATGGTCCACCAACCCACATGGGCCGTTTACATAAAGAAGAATATACCTTTAATTTGTTTAAAGATAACTTGACAAATAGTTGTTTCATTTGTTTGCAACTTTGCGTTTCTTTAGGTGATTTAATAATAATATAACGACGAATATTTGTGAAAAGGGATCTTTGTAGACCATGCCATATGATCTTCGGAGCATAAATATATGGAGTATAAGATTATTATTATTTATATATTGTATCTCATTTTATGAAGATTTAATAGATATATATATATTTTTTTTTAAATTTTGTTACAACCAAAGAAAGATAAAAACTCACTCACACTCTAGCTCCTAGGGTGACTCGAACCCCTGACCTATTGGTTGGAGGGGAAGCGTCTTACCAACAGACTGCGCTTCATCGTCGAAGATTTAATAGATATATAACATAATCATTCACCAATTAAATTTGCAATTATAATAACTTTTTAAACTTGTAATTATAATACGAATCTTTTAATTTGTTACAATTATATAATGCCTCCAATTTCTCCACCGAGTTGCAAGTCCACGAGATGAGAATTTGATCTTCCAATATACACAACTAATTTACAATACCAAAAACATTTTACATGTTGAAGGCCACTTACCAACAAAAACTATATATACAAGAACGACACGTTTTATCTAGCAAAATTAGAGACGAAATTTAAATAAGTAGTTAGTTAACAACAAATTGATATGATATAGTTTACGACCTATTGAGTTTACTAGGAAATTTGCGTAGGAATAATGATGGAAATTGGCGCTTAATGCTCCCGTCAACTTTACCGACGGACCTAACGATGAAAAATTATACGATTGATCAGTATCTCTGTCAAAAAAATTTATCGCATCCTCTCGTATATATTTCATGGATCTAATGAGGGAATTGGCCTACTCAATGTTAAAGATTCAATACGAATGTTGATCCGTCGTCATAGGGTTTATAGGATTTAGGGTTTAATCAGGTCCTATCTCATGTATCATTTTATTCCCCCAATCCATATGTTATATATATATTTAACGAAAATTGTACTCGAAGACAAAATTAAATAGAAATGGAACTCTAAATCCAACCGACATTATCGGTTGGAGCTGAACAAGTAGGTAAATTTCCTGTTTCTATACAAGTGAGGATTTTCCTAAAGATTTCGAGATTTTCTTACTAGGGAAAATCTTTGAAAGCAATATGTGATTTGGAAGTTGTTCTGATTGCTAACGTAAAACTTATACGCCAGAAAAGTTATATTTGGAAGCAACCAAAATTTCATTCAATCTTTCACCTTTTCTTTTAAATAATATTGCCAACGTTTCGATGACATTATCAATGTAAATTTCATTATAACCTTCCATCTGAAAAAAAAAAAAGAGTGGGAAAGAGAAGGAGTTTTAAGAAGCTCGATATCCATTTATGGATGTAATATGTATTTAATTATTCGTAGTTATGAAAGTTTAATTATAACGACTCAATATTGAACTCGATCGTTTCGATCGATCAGTTTTCTTTAATAACTAATAAATAAAGAATGTTAATCTTTGAACTTCGACTTTGATCTTTTTTGTAATGTTTTTTAATTAACCATCCAATAAAAATTGGACTTCTATAAATAACTATAGTATATTTTCTTTTTAATTATTTATATAGTAACTACTTAAAAGATTATATTTATGTGATTACTATTAACTGTTATAAATTTGTCTTATCACAAAATTTATAGATTACTGTTTAATATTTGTATACTACGTATCTTTTGCTTTCCAAAAAAATGTATATATTTTTTTCATTCTTACAAGTATATGCCAATAATTCTAGAACTTTGTAATTCTAAAAATCTAAATATCAATACAAATGTTAACACGATAATTAAATATCTATTAAAACATATATAATTTTATTTGATAGCTATTGTACGTGCATATAGTATTTTTTTTTATACTAACAATTTTAAAGTATCCAATGAATGTGAATACTTTTGATTTTTCACATGTATGAATATTAATACGATTATAAATATATGCCTCTGGAGAGAGAGAGAGAGAGTTAAGTCCAACCTTACTTATGTCGCTATAAGAATAGCTTCTATGACAGGGCGTCACTTTTTAGGGCGATTTGAGGACTCTAAAAAAGGCTAAAAAATATGTCATAACTTAAAGGGTTAATTGCATAAAAATACCTGACCTTTTTCCCAAAATTTGTATTTTTGACAAACTTTTTAATTGTAGCAAAAATTTTAGCTACGTTTTAATTTATTGCAATGTCCGTCCCGCGTATATTTCCGGCCAAATCCATTCATTTCCGGCCAATTTATTTTAGCTACGTTTCAATTTATTGCAATGGATTTGAGACGACAATGTTTCATTACCCGGCACGACATGCCACCTAAGCGTTACAGAGGTCCACCTCAGCATGGATTTGGACGGAAATATACGCGGGACGGACATTGTAATAAATTGAAACGTAGCTAAAATTTTTGCTACAATTAAAAAGTTTATCAAAAAATCAAATTTTGAGAAAAGATCAGATATTTTGATGTAATTAACCCTAACTTAAAATATGTCAACTAATAAGTACAGCAATTGATATATCTATATATATATAGAGAGAGAGAGAGAGAAGGTACAACAGACTACAGTTGAGGTCAAAAGTGTTACTAATTAAATCGGCTTCGATCGGTTGATTTTTCTATCTGCACCTACAAAGAAAGTGTTCCTAATACAGTTTTATTTATTATTTTTTTTTTCCCTCACAGAAGTTTTCTTAATACAGTTAAAATTAGTTGAGATGATAAACTAATCATCGCCCCCCACCCACAATAAGATCACCAAGTTTTCTTAATGACTGACACACATATAACGGTAGGGATGTCAATGCAGCCCGAAACCCGTGGGCCGACCCGAATAACCCGATAAAATTAGAGGGTTAGGGTTGAAAAATCGCAACCCGAAAAAATTTCCAGCCCGATTAGCCCGCACCCGACTAACCCGAAACCCGATAGGGCTAGCCCGAAAACCCGATGGGCTAGCCCGGTGGGCTGACGGAATTGTGATTGATATATCCAGTTACAACTTCTGCTATGTTTAGATCTATGGTATTTGCTTAAATATATATATGTAGCCTCAAAAAAAGTGAAATTAATTAGTTAGAATATATATATGTGTGTGTGTGTGCAATCTCATTAAAAAAAGTGAAATTAATTTGAATTTTTTGTAGAAATTGATTATTAGTATCTGATTAGTTAGAAATTAATTATTAGTATCTCATTTTAAAGTATTACTATTTTTTTTTGTTTGTCAATGAGACGTGCATGGCAAATCCACTAATTATTCATATATAATCCAGATTAATTCTAGTGCATTGATACATGTTAAATTTTACTATCTCATTTTAATATAATTTTGTTTATGTAATCTTGAATATCTTATATTTTTGCATTTCATGCTTTGCTATATAATTTATATCTTTAATATCTATGTATATTTTATACATTATACATTAGATCATTAGGAATAATAAAATACAAATGATAATTTTATTTTTACGCCTTTAACCTGATTAGCCCGATGGGCTAGCCCGAAACCCGAAAGTTTAGGATTAGGGTTGAAGATTTACAACCTGAAAAAATCTTCAACCCGATTAGCCCGCACCCGACTAACCCGGAACCCGATAGGACTAGCCCGAAAATTCGGTGGGCTGGCCCGATTGACATCTCTACATATAAGTGAGAGGGGGGCTGACTTTATTTTTTCAATTTTCTTCTTCTATAATTCATTTTCTATTATGCAACTAAAAAAACATACAATGTATTTCAAAAAAGAAAAAAACATACAATGGGCTTATAGACTGATAAAGTAAACAGACAGCCCATAACGTTCATGAACTTATTTAATGCTCTATATTGTGGATCCATTTTAGGCCCATGTAGAAAAGGTGCTACTCAAAAAGAAAAAAGAAAACACGGCAAATATATTTGATACTAATTAATTATTCTCAATCCTCATATATGCATCTTTAATTAGTGAATACATTTTCATTATACTCTTCAATTTATTCTTCATATATGAAATTTCCGGATTACAGAATTTATAGCTACGACAGTTTCGTGGTCCTTTTCAATTCGAAAAGATTATTTTATTGCTGAATTAAACACAACTTTTCACTAAATTTTTAATTGTAACATGTAATGTTGGGCTTTATTTCTACGAGCTAAAAATAAAGAAGGAAAAAAGAACTAAAGTTCAAAGTCTAGGCCAAACTTTGCCGGATATTGAATTTGAATGGAATTAAAAACCTTTCCAAAAATTTAGACATTAATTTCAAATTCAACACTTAAAAATCTGAGGTTAGAGATTAATGATTAAATACATTTGGCCAAACGAGACCTAGCTCAAGTGGCAAAATTGAGTCACTCAAATACTTTTATTTGTAAGAGGTTTTGGATTCAATCCCGCCTACATGCAGTGTAGTTTTCCCACTTTTGTGGAGATAGTGATTCCGCATGTGTGCAATTATTTTTTCACTTTTGTATGGTATAAAAGTTCCGTCTATGTGCTGGTGACTTATTTAATTATATAATAGAGATCTTTTATAATTTCAAAAAAACATTGATTAAATATATTTGGGTGCCCTGTGCATATGAAGCTTTCCAGTGATTATTGTCTACGTCGGTATACTATTGGCATGATGTTCTCATGTTGTATAATAAATTAAATTCAGGCAATTATTTCTAAAAGTATTAAAAGCATATTTAATTTCACGAGCAAGAAGCCAAGAGCCTAATGCATATTTTGAGCCCTGGGTTTGAATTGAACCCCATGTGGAGGATTTTTTTTTTATTTTTTAAACTAATATATTTTCACAATAAATTTATAAATTTGTAGTTTAACTCTTCCCTATATATAGCCACATAGGGGTGGGCTATATATATTATAGATTTACAATGAAATATAGGTAGTGGTTCAAATATGTTCAAGTGCCGATATACATTATGAATTTACAATGAAATATTATAAATTTACACTGTAAAAAAAAATCCGTCACATACGAAATTCAATTAACCTTGAATCATAAATTTATCAATCAAAGTGATAAATCTATCTTAAATCTTTACGATTGAAGGATTGAAAATATTTTTTTTGTTTTTCACGATAAACAAATATTGGACTCGTTTGAATCACTTTATATATACACGAGTTGATTATTTTTAGAATTGCATTTATTGTGATTCATCCATCAAAATGATACATTCTACATAAATTTTCAGGATCTAATAATTAAAAATAAATTTTATTTTTTATTTTAAATAAATGTTCTCATTTGAACATCCTCCTCTTATATATATAAACATACATATAGACTTCCGGACGATACCTCTGAATATTCTTTCGAATATGAATGATTCAAATTCTAAGCTAAAAGATATATAGATTAATTCTAGAAGAGGAATATTTGGCGTACATTAACCGGCCACTAATCAATAAAATCATAAACTAATTTCTTAAGTAATTTAGAAAACTAAATGGCTGCTGATATCATGCTCCATAAACATGAAATTTCAGACAGTTTAAAAGCAAATCATATAATACTAGTACATAAGCACTGATTAAACTAACGATGAATACTTTAATTAGTACTCCCTCCGTCCACGAAATGAGTACCCATTTGTGGACGGTACGTGTTTTAATAAATGTATGGAGTATAGTGTGAATAGTTTAAGGGTCCCACTTTTTGAGTGTATTAATTAAAGAGATGTGTGGGGTACACTTGCCAAAAAGGGAAATGGGTACTCATTTCGTGGACGGACAAAAAAGGAAATATGGGTACTCATTTCGTGGACGGAGGGAGTACTTTTTTGGAAATTAAAATAATATGCTGCATGCTGTACATGACATTACATATAGAATCCTACTATCCTGTGAAAATTGATTACGTACTATTCTAGCCAAATATCTTTTTCATTATTAGTGTTAATTCAACTTTGTAGTATAATTAACAATTAGGTAGGTCAAAGAATGCTACAAATAAATGAATAAGTACCAATAAACAGTGACGTATTATTATAATGTTTATCTTTAATTTTGTCATTAAATTAAAATAATATAAGCCTCTGGCTCTGACGTTAACTACACAAATACAAATTCAGAGAAATTTGACACCATTTTTCTATGAGCCTCACTTGGATGCGTGGGTCGGACCCAAGTTTGATCTTACTCGAAACTCAACTTGAATTTGACCAATTTATTTTTGGGTTAATAGCCAGAAAATACACGAACTTTCATCGGAATTGCATATTGCACACGACCTTCAAAAATAGCCAGAAAATACATCACCTTTTAATTTAGTCACAAATTGCACCCAAGAATGAAGAAATGGTGGTGTAATTTGCGACTAAATTAAAAGGTGATGTATTTTCTGGCTATTTTTTAAGGTCGTGTGCAATATGCAATTCCGATGAAAGTTCGTGTATTTTCTGGCTATTAACCCTTTATTTTTGTATGTACGAACTGCTATTTTTATTCATTAATGTTGTCATTTTTATTAAAAACAATAATGACTTTTGTAACTATTACTTTTAATTAGAATAATTGTCACTTTTATTTGAATATTACTACTACTTTTATGTAGAATAACTATCACTTTTATTATTCATAACAACTACTATATTACTTATAAGCATATGAATTGCTACTATTATGTAAAATTCTAAGTTACTTTATTGATCAACAATGTCACTTTTATTCATAACAATTGTCACTTTTATATAAGGAATCATTGATTTAAGTTTAAATCAAAATTCAGGTTAAATTTGGGTAGAACCGACCCGCGAGCGCATATTGTGACCACGTATTAAGTTTTGGCGTTCTTCCGTGTAGAATTTTGAAATAGAACATTTATTTGGGACAAAGGGAGTATGTATGCTCATGTGAAGCTAAAAGACAAAAGTTGTGGTGAAATGGATAATTTTGAGATCTATAATGTGGGCATTAGAGATATGCTATTGGCATATCCCTTGAAGATGCTACAAATGTCACCCTATATTTCATTTCTGTTTGTTTGTTCCCTTTTTGTTTGCCTTTAACCAAAAGTGACCACAAATTTCTACTTGAGTCACCTCATTCTTTATTGCCCTCATGACTACCAACATGTATTCTTTATATAACATCCAAACCATCTTTCTTCATCACTCCCTCTTCATCTTGCCACCATAATTCAAGAGCACCAGCTGCTGAGTATAAGCGTACTCCGCCGCCACATTTGGCGGCGGATGGAGAAGAACGCACGGCGGTGTTGCGGCGGCGGAATCGGTTGCTCCACCACTTGCATGGATGGATGATGGTCAATGGGCTTGATCTTAAATATGGTGTGCTTCTTGCTATATAGGGCAACTTCTATCCTTTGGCATTAAGGCTGTTTTCTAGCCTTACCCTTTGTTTGGTAGGCTTCATGTTTTTAGTTTGAAGTTTCAATAAATGTACTGTTTGAACTTTGCTTTACCCAAAATTAAATAAAGAACTTTTCTTCAGATTTGTGTTTGTATTTTGATTATGTATGAATATCTCTCATGGTTTAATAGTAAATTGGTTTGGTTAAATACTTCTTCGAAGTTGTGATTCAAAGTTTGAAACTAATTCTTTTCTCTTCTTTCGATCGGTCAGATTTTGGATCAGATATATATATGCACGTGTAACTATTAATGTTGGACAACAATATTAAGCATATCCCAAGTCCAAAAAAAAAAAAAAACAATATTAAGCATATTGTTGAAAGAAAACGTATAAAACATCGATCATTATGTAATTTATGTTGTTGTGTGGCTTTTTTTTGGAGGGTTAATAATAGTTATAACTTATTTTAAAATTAAAAGACAAAAAATAGTTGATATAAAAGAAAATTATAAAAGCTATCCATTTTTCGCATTGAAGGATAAAATTATCTTTATTTAATAAATTTGAATTTTCATCTTATTGTGTTATATTACATGAATCTTGAATTTTGCTCGACATGCCCTATCAATGCAAGTCTAGCTAATTAGCGGAAATACACTAATATTCGATCACTGTGAGACAAGCATGTTGAACATTAGTGGTAAATACACTAATGCTCGATATGTTCGACAACTACCAGTGAAACAATGCATTAGTCTGACATCAAATGATTGAGCATTCACAAATAATGTACTAATGCTCGACTTACTCAACCACTTAGAGTCGAGTATAATGCTCCATATAAAGATTAAAAAAATTCTAAACATTATTTATTTTGTAAAAATTAGTATTTTTATATTTTATCTTTTAAAATAGGTAGATATCGCATTCTAAAAAAAAATAGCTATAGCGGTAGACATCATTTCACTTTTTTTTAGGCACGTTGTCTTAGGTATATCATTACTTTTTTTTTTCAATTTTTTTTTAATATGAATGTGGTTAGGGGTGATGAACGGATCAGGTACGTGATAATCGTACTCAAAATTCGGGTACTCGTATCCAAAATTTAGCATTTATGTTACCCGTACTAAAACCCAAACGGTATTCGGTTATCGGTTAAATGGGACGGTTATATGAGTCGGTTAAATGGGTAACCGAAATACCATTAAAAAAATTTAGCTATGTTAAATTGTAGCTATTTGGTAGAACTTATTTAATCTATTCACCTTCACAATCCTCGTGTGATGATGCGATGAACAAGTTAATGATTTCATTGAGTTGAGTTAATATTTTAATAGAGTTTAATAGTTTATTATTGATTATTCTATTATACTTAGACTATTCATAAGTTTATTTAATTATTAGTTTTTAAATTGATACATTTCATTTCACGTAAAGCTGTAGTTATATTAGTATATTTATATTAATAAAATTATATTTTATAATTTTAAAATTAATTAAATCAGTTAAACGGGTATACCCGATAACCAAAAAATCTCAATACTCATACTCATAATCGTACCATTTAGCCAAATATTGAGTATCAGTTACCCGATGACCGACGGATTTCGATTCGATTCGGATATAACCAATACCCAATATCCAAATAAGCAACCCTAAGTGTGGTGTTGGTTCCTTAATATTGCTGATTAAATATATCGTGACCAGATTAAACTCTCGTGCGGCCACGGCCGGCCGCGACTAGGTATTAAATGATAATTATTGATCAACTTAATCTATAATTTGGTATAACATATTGAAAAGGTAACTTTTAATTTAAAATTAATTTAAATAATAGTTTATAAATTAGAGAAAAATTAAAGTTATAATTTATGCAAAACCCAATTAATACATTAACAAAATTAATTGTCAATATCATGTAATCTCCCTCGTCCATGAAAAAACTTTCTAAAAAGTAGTGACAAGAGTTTTAAGAAAAAAATATTCAATATATTGAGAATTGAGAAAAAGTTGTTGAACATTTTGGGAGTGGTGAGAAAGTGTTGTAATTATAGTCCAAAAATAGGTAAGAAAGTTTTTGTGGACGTCCCAAATAAAAAAACTAGAAAGTTCTTTCATAAACGAAGATAGTAGTATTATATATGTAAAAAAAAAAAAAAAATTGCTCATTAGTAGCTAGCCCAAATAACTGCCTTTATTTTTTTTAGGGACCACCACTAATATTTCTGATGAGGAGTAATATGTGCAGAGCAGAAGAATGACCTTTATCGGGGAAACGGACCTCGCCAGAGGAACGGATGTTGTCAGAGAAATGGTCTTCACCAGAGAAGTCGCCTCCGTCAGAGATGTCACTCCCGCCAGAGAAATGGTTCTCGTCAGAGGGATGGCCTTCGCCAGAGAGATCACCAAAAGAGCGGAGAAATTTCCCGCCTAGGGGAAAATTTACTACTATGCCCTCAACCACGCGAAGCGCATGTTTTAGCAACGAATTTACTATTTTGCCCTCAACATGTAATCTATAAATAGCCATGCACACGCATCATGTATACATAATTCAACAACAGTTCACCAATAAATTACGTAAATCTACGCTATCTCTACTTTCCAATACTACTGCAATTTTACTTTTGTGCTCTCAACAACTTAGCGATTCTCTCTCATTTCCGATCAAACACTAGGTATAATTCATAATTCAACAACAGTTCACCAATAAAATGACTATCCGTTCATTCATGTTTTACCAATTTCATTACATACTTTTATATAAATATATTTAAAAAGCCAAAATTATGAAATGGAAAATGGGTAAAGTTTGATAGAATTATTAGGTGGTTTGAAAAAAAAATAAAATATAGTAATACTTGCTATCAAAATTTGAAAGTTAATAATTTTAGATTCCTTATACAATTACGTTATCCATATAATTTTAGGTTTCTTAACCTTCATACAACTTTACATATAATTTAAAATTAAATTAAAATAAAATATGTTCTGTGCATAGCACCAAGAATAAAATCTAATAATTAATAATTAATTAATTTAAAAAATGTAGTAATTAATTATGGCTTTATCAAAATTTAATACGCAATATGCATTTGAAATCTAGACTAAAGTTGTAATTGGCCCGGGCTAGCAAGCCCGACCCGGCCAAAATCCGATATTGACTGACCCACTGAAGCGGATAACATAGCTGTATCGGGCCAACTATTTGAAATGAACTTTATTTGGACCATTTATCAAGGGGTGATTCTATTCATAGCCCATGTTTTACTCCTTATAGTCCCCTTTTTAAAATATTAATAATAATTAATTAGAAATTTACTATTTTACCCTACATTTTATAGCCTCCAAATTAAACTAATTTTAAATAAATCTGAAAGAATAAACACGTATAGCCTCTATCGTAATCTGAAAATATTTATAGCCCCTTATATATAAACCCTAGAAAGAATTATATAGCCCTCAATTCAAAATTATGAGAACCATATGAAATAATCAATACAACCATTGACCACGATTACTTCGTGGCCAAGGATCCAACTGGACAAAAGATCAATGCATTGGCTCAACACATACACAATCTGCTGACTCCGAAAATGTTTAATCATCTGCTAATAAACACAAATCCGCAAAATAATAAATTTGTTAATTAAAAGTCATCGGATAAAAGCGAAAGACTGAAGAGTTTTATAATCACGAATTAGGCATTTGAATCATTCATCTAAACAACACTTGGTCATCAAGAGAACTAATTTTGTGAAAAATGTATCTACAAAATTACGGGAAAATAGATCCAAAAACCACAAAGGTAACCCAAAAAAACGAATTTGACTTGGTAGCAACAAGCCTCAGAAGGAAGGCAGTAGTGTGTTCGTAATCAGCGAGAAATCATTAATAAATTCCACTTCAATCATCATTGGCGCTTCACAAAAATTCAAAGAGAGAGGAAAATAAAACTGAAAAACCCAATACCAGATATTCTTCCCAATAATTGAATATACAATACAATCATCGGTAAACATATAAGTAAGCAAAAAAGGAGCAACAAAAGAAATCCTATTATCAAAAATGGAATACTGAAATGGGAGGACTCGATTTATGAGTGGTGATATATCAGTATGGTCGGCAAGGCAAACGATATGCCATTACAGAGGAGATCATCCCCTTCTTCCAATCTGTTGTATGAATGCACAACTGTGAAGAAATGCTACATTGAGATGTCAAAGATGGTGAAAGAGAAGCTCGACCCCATTGATTTCTATTAAGTTTATGAAATTGAAGTTTATGGGGGCTATGAACTAGTAATATGCAAATGAGGGGATGAGGACTATGAAATTTCTTCAATTTCAAATAGGGTAAAATAGTAAATTCTCAATTAATTATTATTAATATTTTAAAAATGGGCTATAAGGAGTAAAATGGGGGCTGTGAATAGAATCACCCTTTATCAAAACCAGTAAGTCCGACCTAGGACCGAGATCGGTAGAAGCCCGGTCCAAGCCAAGGGCCACTTGAAGCCCAGCTCAAGCCCAATATTTTTAATGTCAAATATTATTTATATACTTATTTTCTCTTTAATTGATTTTTATATTTGTGTTTAACCTTTTTTTTAAGGGATATTTGTGTTTAACTTTAAATAAAATATTATCTTAATATAGTGTTATGTATTTATTCTCATAATACTTTGGAAAGATAAGATTTTATTATAATTACAATTAGTCTTTGATTTTGACAATGACTTTGTGTATATGGTTCAAATGAATTCATGCGTATATAGTATAAAATAAAAATTATTTTTATTCCTAAATTATGAAAATATTTTACGATGAATTTATAATTTTAATAAATGAATTCATAGTTTAGGGTTCAAATTCAAGAGGTACCAATTTTTTTTTTCTTTTTCAAAGTCCTAATTTTTTACAATGAATTTATAGTGTTTTATAGCAAATTTATAATGTATCACTGAAACCCAAACTCTTAGGAAATTCAGCCCTTCGATAATGAATATTTAGGATGTATCATTTTGATTGATGAATCTGGCACTTGAGTTCAAATCCTAGAGGAAGCGAAAATTTTAATTTTTTTGAGTAATTTCACGGCAAATGCAGTAACTTTATACGTAGTACAATATTCTCCATTTTCATTTTAAATTGCAATTTTCACAATAATCAACTACTATATATTTGTATATGTATATGTATATATTATTGCACCTTTCTTCAGAGTTCAAATCCTACAATTGCCCTTTCTTCAAGTCCAAAAAAAAAATTGTCCTATTGAAACAAAAATACACATGCCAAGGAAGGATGAAATATTACTTTGTATCCATGCATATTTATTATTTTAAAATTCTAATAAATTTATTTCCTCCAAAATTCTAATAATTTATTCCAATTATTTTAGTGAGCATTTGACTAATCCGACGCTCACATTCTATACGACTGCAAACCTGTCATTAAAATTATTAAAGTATACGTATGACGTACAATCTGCTGATCAGCCTTAGACCATTTCCTTCTTTAATTTATTGCTTCTAAAAAAATTAGACCCATGCTTTCATCTACAGTTGATATATATGATCAATGTAAAACTGTAAGTGGTGATAGATTAATGTGATTTAAATAGACTAGTCATATGCATTTTTCTTTACAAAGGGAAAGTCATATCAGTAACAATAAAAAAAACAACAAGAATTTGGAATATTACAAAATATGAACATATGTAATTAATCAATCAAATATTAATTAACAAGCCTGAAAATTTTGGAATGGCTCTTGCCCAGAAATAGTGACTAACTTATGATAGTATTAAAGAAAAAGGGTACAATAGGATCTTTGTCATATTTTTTATTTCAAATTTTGAAATTTGGATATTTAAAAGGGAGAAATATTTTTTCTCGATAGAACACTTAAAAAAAAAAAAAAACGACGTATCATGTAAGACTCCCCAAACTTAAATTCAATCATGGGAGGATTAGGAAAATTCATATATTGATTATACGTGACGGAACAGGGATGGCAATCTCCATTAATATAATAGTAGATCTTATCAGACTAGCTCATTCAACCACGAATGGATTGTATAACATTTATATTAATACTTATGAGTTAATAAAGTATACTATTCCTTTTTAGGCAACATTAGTTCTTCAAGTTTTTTTTTTTTATTATTCAATGAAAAAATGATTTCAACAAAATAAATAAGTAAAAAATTCATGAGCAAATGTAGTTAAAATCCAACACTTCTCCTATCCAATTGTTGAATACAACACCGACCATAATTACCTAATATACACTTAGCTTAGCGTATGATTTATTCAATCTATCAAATTCCCATATTTTCTCTTCTCCCACTATTATAATTTTTCTCTCACCAAATGCAATCATCTCTCTTCACCTCCACACATAACACAATTACCAAATACCCATGCTTTTCTTACATCCTACGACACCCCAGCTCACCATAAAACAACAACATCATCCCCACATGCCAATATGCTTAAACTAGACCACAACAACATAATTGTCATACACCTAGCTAAACCATGAACACAAAAACTGCCACCTTTTTTTGGCTCACAGCCATAGCCATTTTGCTTCTCTCTCTCATAGTTTCCTTGCATTCCTCTCCCTCTCCAACTACTAGCTTTAGAGGCAGTATTCTTCGTGTCGTTGGAATCGAGCTTTTGTGTAAGGTAGGCCGCAAACTAGGTTTGCAAGACATCTTTTGTAGTGTAGAAGAAGGTGTTATCTACAGAAGACATCACCACCACCATGCTCATCATCACCATTCTAGGCATAAAAAGACTTCATGCAATGAAACCCTAAATTGGAGACCTAATCTCAAATCATCTTACAAGATTAGTGTTGTGATCACCGTTGACACCAAGGGCTGCGCCAATTTTAGCAGCGTGCAGAAAGCTATAGACGCCGCGCCGGATTTTAGCCGCTCTTGGACGCTCATCAAGGTTAATTCCGGCACTTATAGGTATATATATATATATGCTTCCCCATCTGATTTTTTTTTTTTTTTTTATATATAGTTATGTTTCATCATTAATATAGTAATGTATATATTAGGGAAAAAGTAGTGGTGAGCTCCAACAAGAGCAATATAATAATTCAAGGAAAAGGCTATCTGAACACGGCCATAGCATGGAACGACACTGCTAATTCAACCGGAGGAACTGCCTACAGTTCTACATTTGCTGTTTCTGCTTCAAATTTCGTAGCTTATAATATTAGTTTTCTGGTAATTTTTTCCCCCTCATATGTACCAATTTCAATTCCAACAAATGCGGGGGATTTCTATCTAACTATAACTCCGTGAAGAACACAGCTCCGGCACCGGATCCCGGAGAAATCGGAGGGCAGGCAGTGGCGATAAGGGTTTCAGGCGATCAATCTGCATTTTATGGATGTGGATTTTATGGATCTCAAGACACCTTGAATGATGATAGAGGCAGGCATTATTATAAAGAATGTTTCATCCAGGGATCTATTGATTTCATTTTTGGGAATGCTAGATCACTTTTTGAGGTATATATTATTATTATTATTATTATTATTATTATTATTATTATTATTATTATTATTATTATTATTATTATTATTATTATTATCTCAACAGAATTTCGTAAATGTTTGAAATTGTTGAAAATGAATATGTAGTGAAAATTTCCATTTAGGGTGTGTTGTCTTTAATGGAAAATGATGAAAAAAATATTCATTTTCATCATTTTTCAACTTTAAGGTGGATAACTTTTCCCGGGGAAAAAGAAAAAAAAAAAATCTGAGCAACTCTTTTTTTACTCAAATTCATGATAATGTAGTAATAATAATTTTCCATGTTTTATGAGATAAAAATGTGAAGTGAATTTTTTTTTCTAACTTTATTATCTCTTATTTTTCTTTATAACAAATTTACGATTAAAAAATATGTTAAAATGGGAAAAGATGGTGTAATGGTCCCAACTCTGAAATCAAGGGGCAGAATTCATACAAAATACATTTCAGAATACGAAAGTGAATGTTATAGGTTAGCCGAATATATAAGCTGTTTGTTATGCTTAAGAGTATCACTAGATTAATTACGTCAGGAAAAGAAAAGAAAAATCACTATATATAGAAAAGTAAAATAGACTTTTGTAATCTCCGCAGATGCTTATAAGTGGTGGGTTTAATTAAATTCATTTGTTACATAGATTTAAATATATATATAAAATCATTTCTTACATAATCCCGTATTCATTATATCGTACTATATAGAACAGTAGAATGAGATTCAATATACCACACTTAATGTACCATTTCGTGTTTCACTTTTAATTTTATTTATTTTCTTACATATTTTTTCTTTAATTTCAATTTAATTTTTTCATTATATCAATAATACGCATGTACGATGCTAGGGGTGCACAATAAATTCGACGGCGAAAGAGCCAGAAGCCGGTGGCGTGAGCGGGTGCATCACGGCTCAAGCGAGGGATTCGGGGGACGACAAAACCGGGTTCTCGTTCGTGAAATGCAGCATCAGTGGGAGCGGGAAAGTGTGGCTGGGTCGAGCTTGGGGTCATTATGCGACCACCATTTTCTCCAAATCCTACATGTCCGATGTTGTTTCTGCCGATGGTTGGAACGATTGGAGAGATCCTTCTAGAGACCAGTATGTGCTTCGTCATCTCTCACTCTCATCATCTATAATTATATTAGTACTTCTTATATCATGATTTTTTTTCTCTCTTCAAAATGATGCTCTTCTTAGTGAAATGGACCGGTAAATTGCAAAATTATTGGACAATTACAATTACAATACTATGATTTTTAAAACATTTTAATGTACATTTTGCTGTGGCCGGGAAAAATTATGGGTGATAAATTTGCTACAAATCGAAAAGTGGGCATTTATTGCCTCATTTTTAAAGTTGCACCTGAATTGCAAACAGATTGAAAAGTGGTACATTAGCAATTAACCCTAAAATACATTTCCATACATGTTAATTAGAGCCATAACACTTAGGCAGTCAAGTTAGATTTAGTGCTCGCTTGGTTCAAATAGAGGAACGGCAAGAGAATAAAACAAATAAATGGGTGAAAAGTAGAATGGCAGTATATACTTTTATTGAGTATTTGATTTAACAATGGAAATGAATCACTAGTAAGAAATTCTCTTTCTTTAGTTTCCCTTTTATTTTTGGGGTAATAAATTGGGTGATTGAGTTACCTTCAAGTAAGGGTAATGGTTAACTCATTATCCAAACCAAATAAGTAATGAATTCAATTAATTGAAATTGAATCTCGTTCCAACCTCCAAAAATACTCAACCAAATATGGGCTTAATAATTAAATATAGTGAGACTTATTTTGAACTGTCCTTATGGGAGAACAGGATAACCAAGCTTGTTTTAACTAACATTGGTGAGATGGAATTTATTTATTTATTTTAAAATATATTTTTCAGAACGGTGTCGTTTGGGGAGTATGAATGCTACGGGCCCGGAGCTGACACTACCAATAGAGTGGCATACGGGAAGCAATTGAAGCAATCCGAAGCAGCTCCATATATGGCCACTTCATTCATTAATGGAGAAGATTGGCTTGTTGATATTCCTGCTCTAGATCAAACTCATTTTATTCAATTTCACTCATCTAATTAATTCAACCCCATATACACTATTACATAATAATATAAATACATATACTCTAAATTATTTCTTGATGGACATGATTTTTTTCTGTATGTAGCCATGTATTTATTAATTCTCTGTATGGAGCAAGCAATTGAATAACACAAATGACAAAGTTAATCATTTTGATGTATCAACTATCAAGATTATTATCGTGTTGATGGACTTCTTCCAATAATTGATGGGACTTTCCAATGTCTATTACGACTTGTTTTTAAGTTCTAAATTGCTTGAATATACTCGTATTTGGCCAGAATGGGTCCCATGAGACAAACTTGCATGTGTGTACTCCAACTACACTGTGTTATCTGGCTAGACACATTAGTTTTTTAGAATCGTAAAATAAACAGATGAAATTGATACAAAATCGATGGTTCATGATTTAAATATACCTTTTTGATAGTTCATGTCACGACCGGACCTAATTAAGGATAATTAAGCCGGAAAAACCGTGACTAAGGGAGGGAAGTTAGAAGCGGGGATAGAAAGGGAGTGAACAAATAATAGGGATCGAACTCAATCATTGTTAGAAGGGGAAACTCATAAGATAACTTACGTTGAGTCACAAAGACTCAAATAAACTTGTAAATTCGAATGAATACGACTTAATTCAAAAACATATTACTTAAGAGTACGCAGCGGAAATAACAATCTGATTACATGTATGAAGACATGTATCCAAGAGTTTATTTATTCAACCTATGACAAAAGCTCTGCTCCTCACTTCATCTCCATCTGCCATTCTCAACCTGCACATTTAGAAATATATGCAGGGCTGAGTACAAAAGTACTCAGTGGGCACGTATGCCTAAGTATAACATAAACATGCTTCGTAAAACTGTAAATTGTCATGCCATCATAAACAGTACAGCAAGGGAGTTTTAGCTAAATAGGCCCAAGCTTACTAAGTTCATTTGTGATTCTTAAAGTTCGTCTGCAGACTAAGTTCTCTTGTAATCTATCATATCTGGAACTTGTGCCGGAGAGGTGGCCACCTCTCACAAACACTTGACCGGCCAACCCGCTAGATGACTCACGGTCATTGGTGTACACTAGTCCTAGCAGGATAGCTATCAACTGCTCAGGACCCGAATTCGATTGCATCATTGGCAAAGCCAAAGCAGATAGATATCATACTAAAATTGAAACATTTATGGCAAGACAACAGTTGAAATAATTTTCATATCAAAGATTATGCAACGAAATAACTTGTTCAAATATAACATTAAGCTCGTTTGATATATATGAAAGTAAACCCACCTTATAAGCAAACCTTTGCTATAGCTTAGTTACTCCTGAATAGCTTTTACTCTCGCGCCTGACCTTTAATGCGAGAATATAATATAAGACTTTAACTCGATGATAATTCTCAAATGAACGAGAATGTATAAAATAACTATGCATGACTTCTTATTCTAGTGATTATTATCATGAAATAATAATTCAAGAAATTCTACTATAAATCTTGACTATCGGATTAAAACTCGTCTTAGGAGATTGAATTAATAAACTTAATTAATCCACTCACTTCAGGGTTTGTTAACCCACTTATTAGCTAATATCTCATTCTAAATTATTCCATAAATAGAATTAACTAAGTCCAATTAATAGACTAATCTAAATTAATATACAATCGGGCTAAATAAATAACGCGGTAATCTACTGTCCAATCAATAAAAGAAACTGGGCCTGGAAACTATTTAAGAGGGACAACCCACTTAATAAAAGCATTAGTCCAATTAATTAACAGCTTCAGCCCAAGAAATTCACCCTGTTTTCGGCCCAATCAAAACTGACTTCTTCGGCCCAACTAAAAAAAAATAGAGGGGCCCAGATCAAAGGAAAAGTCAGCCCAAATCTACTCCCTCTCTCAAATTTTCGGCTCTCTCTCTCAATTTTTTTTCGCCTGAAACTCATCCATTTTCCTTCTCCATTTCTCACCCATGAAATCCGCCGCCTTCATCGTGGCTCTGAGATTCCGGCGAGGTCGGTTCTTCCACCGCGTCTTACTCCAGGCGTGGTAGTTGCCTACCATCTGGCGTCGTCCCTTTCCACACGCCCAATCCGAGCCCTAGCTCTATCTCCTCCATCATAACACGCCGCCGAAACTCTGATTTTCCGGCGAGGTCGTCGCTCCATCTGCCCTCCTCTCTTTATTTTCTTCTTTTCTTTTAATTCCTCGATTCACCTTGCACCCTTCTTGCAAAAATTTGAGCCCTAGCTCTTTACCAACAATCGTCGTTGCTGCTGTGGTTTCTTTCCGGCGAAGGAGGTTCCCCTTCTCCTCCTTTATTTGGAATCTACCGCCGCCGTTGTAGAATCGGCGAGGCCGGCTGAAGTTTAGCTGCCTGAGTTTGTTCTATGGCGTGGTCAGCGCCCAAGCGCCGGCTGGTACTCTCTCTCTCCCATCATAAATCGCCGCTGCCAGTTCGATGGCCAATACCATTTTCGCCCTCTTGTCTCTCTGGGCCTTCGACGAGTGGCGGGAGCTTCGCCGCCGTCGCACTCTCCCTGGTCCGGCTGAAGCTAAGTTCAAACTTAATGCTATTATGAAAATAGGAAATTCTCATAGCTTTGGTGTTCTATTGGTTTAACACAGTTTATGCTTCCACTAAAACTAAGCATAAGGCTTAAGAGTCTGTATCTAGTCTATAGATTATATGTGGATGATATGATCATACTTTTCCTCTTATTCATTGTACTATCTTATGAACAGGACAAGCTTGATGGGAAATGAAATGTATAATATGGAAGGAAGCATACTGATTAGAGAAAAAGAATACCTTGATTGTTTTGTGTTGGGTGGCTGCTGTGTTGCTATTGATTCTCGTGGAGACAAACTCATTTGAAGTCTTGCAGCAGCAAATTCTTCTGTTTCTCTCTCAAAAGTCCTTAGTGTGGAATGGGAGAGAATGAAGTGAGATTGCTGGCTGGAGGTTTAAGACTAAGAGGGAATGGTTGTTGGCTGAACACTTGAGCACTCTACGGAGATGGTACAGAGGTAGGGTGGCTGTAGGTGTTGAAAATAAGAATCAATAGTCAAAAGTATTAAAATCAATTCAAAGATTAGATCTTTGAATTGAATATAAGAGTGTGTATATTTGATTTTAAGAAGATTTATATACAAACTGATTTCTTTACGTGTGACTGCTGGGTCCATAAGCATATATAAATGTTTACACCTCTATATTTCTATTCAAACATGTATGTGATGGTATGATGCCTGAAGAGCTGAGTTTAGTATTCACCTGCAAATGCTTGGTGTCGGTGGCTGTCTATTGCCATTGAATTGGTCTCAATGAGAAGATAGCTGAAATGAATTGTGTATTGTTTCCCTATTAAATGCAGGCTGAAATTCAGGGAGGAAGTGGAGGAATTAAAGCCAAAGCTTACATCCTTTGAAGTCGGCAGCAGTAAATGAAGTCTTTCTTTCTTTTGGTGAAGTTTTTAGTGTAGAATGGGAGTGGTATGAAGGAAGTTTGCTGCCGTAATAATAGGAATGTAGGGAGTAGGCTAGGAATTGAGTGATGTTTGTAATAGATAGTGTAGAGTTGTGGGTGTGACTAATGAAATTCTTCAGTGTTGGTCATGGTCATTTTATATCTTACTATTAGTATCTGCAATACTAATTCTAGTCTTGCTATTTAATGGTGTATTTGGGTATCTGAAAATGTAATACAATCTCTAGTTTGCTACTATACTGAATACTCTAATAAATCTTGTTATTCGATATTTGATTTCCTGCCTTACTAATATCGTGATACTCGTAGAATGAATCTAAATTGGATCCGTAGATTTAATTAGATTAACAAGTCGGAATAAATCTACGACTCAAGTAACAATAATAGATAGAAATAATATTCTATAGCATATAAAATTAATAACCTGACTTTGCTAAGTCAGTTATCATTCTAGAAAATAAATCATTGTCTACTCAATGAATAAATCACGATCATTTCATGTGGAAATATCTAATTCAGAATCTCAGCTGGATTAACATTACTGGAGGATGCAATAATTAAATATCGCATTTACTAATCTTAATCATAAATAAAAGAGCGGGCTACTACAGTTCATGTGATATAATTGATAGTATAAAAATAGTTCGGATTTAAAAGTGATATTTACCCATAATATATTTTACGTACTTTTATTATTTTATTAAATAAAGGGATTGTAATAAAGGGATTCATTCACGATTCACCAACTATGTATAAAATCACCCTATAATTAAATAAAATTTTATTATTAGAAATTATATATTTTTATCTTACATGATCAGTATATATTATAGTAGTGGAGGTCGTGGATCTACATTATTTTAAAACTTTTTTTGTATTTATATTGATCTATATAATCACAAGAAAAGGTTTTAAAAGCACTCAAATTACATAGGAGTATATTCTTTTCGAAGTTGTTGGTTGCATAATTATCCGTTGTTTTGGGCCTTTGATCAAGGCTCAACGAACTTTGTTGTAATAGTGGGCTAATCACGGGGGCCCAATTGCACTCGTTTTATAAAAGAAGGCTATTAAATTAAATAAGAGCAATTAAATACAGACGAATTATATAAATGTTCTACTTTAAAATATGCATGTAAAAATTTCTGATTTTTTTTTTTTTGATAAACTTACAATATTAAATAAAGAAAAACAGGCCGCGACACAGGGGACTCGAACCCAAGACTTTTGGCCTTGGGCATATAACCCCGGAATGAGATTCAGTGTAGCACACTTTATGTCCCACTTTCAATTTTATTTAATTTCTTATGTATATTTTTTTCAATTTCAACTTTATATGGTTTAGGTTAATTTTGTGATTATTAACTAGGGTTTATTCCATCAATCTAGGGTATATAATTATTTTTTATCATTTAATTTCACTTTTATTAACTAATAATAGTTTTATAAATTCAAATTCATGATATATACTTTTTAAAAAAATTAACTTTTTGAAATAAAACCTCAATATAATTCATAGTATTATAATAAATTTTATTTTTATAAAAAATATTTTTAAAATAATAGATATAAGCATAAGACATAGTGGCACACATAAAATTGTGGAACACTGAATTCCGTCTCATATAACCCCTTACCGCGTTTGGATAAGTTGTAAATATAACACGATACAAAAAATTCGAGAAAAAAAAAATACGAGTTGGAAGATAATGTATAGAACAAAGAGGATGAATCTAATAATGAATTTTATGATTCATATGAACCAGATAATGTTTAGGAGATTTTAGAAGCTATAACAAGTTAAAAGAGTTTTTTTTATCCCATGCCACGTTTACAACTTTGCTAAGAGGTTGTGGGTTTTTTTTCGGTCACATTATTTGCAAAAGTTCGACATAAAAATCAGGCCATAAAGTGTAATTTACCTTATTTGTGAAAGCTCACGGAATATCTCAATTTACTTTTGAATTGTGCTTGTGTTGGTCAAGCGAAAGAGTGTTTAATGCTTAAAGCCAATTATTTTGGGATCAAGTTCTCGTGGTGTGACTTTTAAAATTTTTTTATTTAAAAATGTTAATCTATAAAAAAGAAACTTTTTGAAAACTTATACTGTACATTTTTTTGCTAATATAACATTATTACATATGAATGATTGTGTATATATACAAAGAATTTTAACTTAGAGAGTGCTAGATTTGGTGGATTAGATAGGATTTAATTTCATGATACATTATTTAATTGAATAGACTCAATTCGATACTTAATTTTAGAACAAAATTAATCTTGGCTTATTAATTTTAACCTCCTTTACATTATAAAATTAATTTCGAGTCATTTCGAACTAATTAATCAATCTCAAACAATCGCGACAAATTTAATATATAAACAGGAAGGTAGTAGCTCTTAAAGATAATAATCATTCTGATCCACACGTCGTAACATATAAATAGGGAGGTGGTGATTGGAGTAAATAATTGTGATCCACATACATCACATCATTCTCAATTATCATTGAAACTTGCACTTTATTTCCAATGCAGCAGAGATCCACATGGTGGGTTTGGTCTTAATTTGGTGGTACTATATGCAAAGGCCTTCTAGAACATGAATCGTATCAATGAATTTGGTGTACGTGGAGGTAATTGTCTTGCTTTTTTATTTAATGGTTATATTTTATTCGTATCAATTGTAGTTGGAACAGACTCGATCGGAATTTATAATGAATCTAGAACCTCTCACATCAATTGCGATATTATAAGGGACCAAAAAAAATGTAGTAGTATTTCTTTATTAACTCTCTTTATGTGGTAATCTCTATCTTTGATTTGTTAGTGCCCAGCTGGTTATGGGTAGAATTCTTTTTCTTTTTTAAAGAAGGTTATGGGTAGAATATACATTAAATGTCATACATTTTTTTAAAAGAGGACCAATTTTCCTCAAAAAAAAAAAAAAAAAGAGGACCAATAATATAGTTTCTCATTTTTTCTTTTGGTGATTTTAATCTCCGACCGAATGTTACTTGTCTCGGATGGTCAAGATTCGTGAGATATTATTTATACTTTATATGAACAAAGTCATATCCAATATTATATTTGGTATTGACTATTGAGTTTGTGTTTTAATCTATTATACGATTTTGTACAACACTCTTCCTATAAAAAAAAAATAACAATTTTATACATGCAACTATATTATTTCTCGTTCTGAATAACACTCTATTTTATATTTATAAAGCTCTTTTATGTGGAAACTAGTGCGCGACCCGTCGAAATTCGTCGGGAAATTATTTTAACTTATTATATAAATTATTTTTAAATTTATTTAATTTAAAATAATATAATTGAAATTATATTAATTTGAATCATATTCCTCAATTAAATGTTAACCTTTTGTTAGAATAATAAATATTCTTTTTATGTAGATTTTTATTTAATAATATTTTGAAAAATATATCGATATTGAAAATTTTATTTCATTTGAGCATCATCTCGTCTGAATCTTGTAGGATCATATCATAATCTAAATTTCGGAAGACGACAACTAACGTTTGAACATCAGACTTTTGAGTATCATCTCGTCTAAACCTTAAAATACAAAAAATGAACTTTTATGCGTCAAGTTTTTTAACATCATGTAGCTTTAAAAATCAAAGTTAACTTGTGAGATTGTATGATTTGGAGCTTCTAACTTCATAACTAACTTGTAAACATCATTTTGTATAGAACTTGAAAAAATCTTGACAAACTTTTATGCATTAATAGTTCTAAATATTATAATTGGGTTCCAAGACTCATCTCGTTTGAAGTTTAAAAAAATAAATTTAACTTGTGAGTATCATCTCATTTGAACTTTGAATGATCACAATTAAGTTACAAGAATTATCTTGTGTGTAGCTTTAAAGATCATTATCATCTTTAGCTTGTAAGATCATAACTAACTTCTAAACATCATTTTGTATGCAGCTTGAAAAATTGTGACAATTTTTTGTGCATTATTTCATGTGGAGCTTGAAATATCATAATTGAGTTTCGAGCATCATTTCGTTTGAAATTTGAAAGAATAAAATGGACTCATGAACATTAATTATCTTCAAATCTTGAGTTTCGAGCATCATTAACTCGTGAACATTATCTTGTTTGAAGTTTGAAAGACCATAACTAAGTTTTGAAAATCATCTCGTGTGTAGCTTAAGAAAGTTGATACGAGATTCAAATTGTATTAATTTATTTAGTAATTTAATTGATAAATTTTCATAAAAAAATCTATGTTGAATCCAAATTTTATTTTTAAAATTTTATACAAAATATATTATTTTATAATCAAATTAAATTGAAGAAATAATTTACTTAATCAAACCAATTTATTTTTTCAAATTAAATTAATTAGACCATGTATTTAATTAAATAAATTTTGTCAAATTAAATTGACAAAACAATTCAAATTGTATTAGTCTCAATCATTCTGCCAATTAAATGTAAATTTTTAATTTGAAAAGCAAGAGCTTATTCTTGTATAAGTTTTATTTTGGTGAAATCTTATAAAAATACTCAATGTGAAATGAGGTGATTTATATGAATTCTTCACTCGATTGAGATTATTATAAATTTGATACATTATTAAAGATTTCCAATATATTTTAACATCACATTCTCTATTGTTCTTTATCTAAATTCTTCATTTATGCATTACTAATTTCATAATTTATCTATTATTATTATTATTATTATTATTATTATTATTATTATTATTATTATTATTATTATTATTATTATTATTATTATTGTTATTATTATTGTTATTATTATTATTATTATTATTATTATTATTATTATTATTATTATTATTATTATTATTATTATTATTAATGGACGAACAGAAACAAATAAAGTTTGCAGAAATGAAATGTTGCAATATATTATATTATATGAATAATATATATATATATAATATTTATATTCTTAATTTTCAATAAAATTAATTTTAAATTAAGTTTGAATTGAGACATGCACGTATATGTAAATTATAAACGGGTCCGATCATTGATTTACATGTTTGCATAATAAGGCACAAATTCTATAAACTGATTACTTTACAACAAAATCTTATTTTATGTCTATCAAAATAATTAAAATTTTATTTTTATTTTTTATAAAATAAATCCATACATTTTATTTATATAGGGAATAGATTATAATTTTTTTCTTATCAAACATGTAAATCTAATTTTTATCTAGAAAAAATAAATAATAAAATTTATTAATTTAGATTATATGTAATGTTAATATTATTATATATATACATTTATTATTAATTATATTTATTATGTTTAATGAATCTTTATATAGAATGTAATAGTTAATTAATTAATAAATGATGAAGATTATATATGGTAAATTTTGAAATGGTGAGATTTTAGATATGCCACATAGGTTAAGGCTTAATCCTATTATATAATAGATTTATTATTAATTATATTTATTATGTTTAATGAATCTTTATATAGAATGTAATAGTTAATTAATTAATAAATGATGAAGATTATATATGGTAAATTTTGAAATGGTGAGATTTTAGATATGCCACATAGGTTAAGGCTTAATCCTATTATATAATAGATGATAAGTAGGGGGAGGGCTACAGTAAAAACACTTCTTAAAATATAAATATAAACGTTTTTTAATGTACGGATTTTATCCAACAGGGTTACGAATTCATCCAACATGGTTACGAATTGTGAAAAATAAATTTTTGCTACCTTTGGGATTCGAACTCAGGACCACGAATTCATCCAAAAGGGTTACGAATCAACCGTAGATCTTGATGATCTAAGGACTGAAAATCATTTATATTTTATACACTTAAGAGTGATTTTATTTTAACCCTCCCCTGATAAGTAGTACATTAATTAAATTAAATGATTTAGATTATGATCGAATTCAAAAGGAAGATGTTGTAACTTGCAAATATATATATATAGTATATATATATATATATATATATATATATATATATATATATATATGGGAGGGCTAGAATAAAAACACTCTTAAGTGTATAAAATATAAATGATTTTCAGCCCTTAGATCATCAAGATCTACGGTTGATTCGTAACACTGTTGGATGAATTCGTGGTCCTGAGTTCGAATCTCAAATGTAACAAAAATTTATTTTTCGCAATTCGTAACCATGTTGGATGAATTCGTAACCATGTTGGATAAAATTCGTACATTAAAAAACGTTTATATTTTATACACTTAAGAGTGTTTTTATTCTAGCCCACCCCTATATATATATATATATATATATATATATATATATATATATATAAACACTTTTAAGTGTATAAAATATAAATAAATCTTGTCCATTAAATCTTGTTTGATCTAATGGCTTAAGATTTGCCTAATCTAATCCATGCATATTCACGCCTAATTCATAAAAGGATAAACATGTAATTGCTTAATTTAATACATATTCACGCCTAATCTATACAAATTTTTATAATATACTCATTGTATTTTTGGTGAATGAATAATTGCCAAAAGTTCTCACAATTAACAACTATAATTTTAATTCTTGAAATTTATCATACCAAATCTCACTAATAAAATTTCAGATTCGTAACAATGACTTTATTATGTAGTAAATCACAAAAAAAAAATTCTTAAATTTAATAAAATTTCAGATTCGTAACAACTATATTTTCAATTCTTAAAATTTATCAGACCAATTCTCACTAAAAATATTTAGTTTCGTAACAACAAGATTATTATGTAGTAAACCACAAAAACCGTAGAATAACATACCATTTTATTTCAAATAAAACTTGATTTCAATTATTAACACCAAAAAAGTATAATTCGGACGACTCTTAAAATAGATCATACAAATTCTCACTATCAAAAAATTAGATTCGTATCAATGACTTTACGATGTAGTAAACCACTAAAAACGTTGAATAACAAATCATTTAATTATAGAGCAAACTTGCTAATAATTCGTAATACCCAAAAAGATAATTCGTAATACCAAAAATATGATTTTAATTCTTACCCCACTAAAATGTAATTCGTAACGAAGTACAATACCTCATTAAAATAACCCCCATCATATATTATCCAACATGAATACCTGATTGATGCTTTTTTTTTTTTGGCATTCAATTCATATCAAACATTCAAAAATCTAAACCATTATCATTAGGTTATGGAAAAGAAAATCTTTCCATATCCCACCGCATAATTATCGGAACAGACGGAGAGATATGAAATGTCAAGCTCAATTTTAATAGCAGTTTTACCCTTCATCCAATATTTGTTACGAATCAGTACGTATAACTATATAAACCATAAAAAAGATTAAGTTTTAATCTGGATCGTAAATTATTTAGAGATGGATGGCTGGATCTTATACATATTTTATACACTAAAATATGTAGCCTCACCCTATATATATATATTATATATATATCAACTTTTTTTTACCTCCTCTATTAGTCTCCAAATCATGCATATTTAAGTTTCTTCATGTATATTCTTTCGTCCGTAGTTTGACATACATAAATCATAATTATTATTCAACAATGCACTTCCACAAAAAAACATGCAACCTACATTATTCACGACGTTAAGTTGATTAATGTAACGACGAGTTCCCAGCTCTCATGATCAACAATATATTCGAGTAAATAAAATTAAGGAGTATATATGTGTTGAAGACATGCACCATTAATTCATTGTTTCTACGTCCAAGTACTAGATTTAAAGTTACAATCATACATTGACCATTAATTCTGCATTTGCCCTGACAACGTCTTGAATAAACAAGGTGACATTTAAGGAAGACGAACCCCCTTCTTCATATGCATCCCTGGCCGACCTCGCAAGCGCCTCAGCTCTCTCTCTCCTATCCTCTCTCTCATCCATCATCAATTCTTCGACAGCACATCTCACTCGCTCCCGCCCCACCACACCCTGCTTCTCCATGCAGCTCTCCACCCCTACCCTCACCCCAATCCCCAACACATCCACCACCATCTTCTCATTGTAAAACTGCTCCGCAAACATGGGCCACGTGATCATGGGCACGCCGGCGCTCACCCCCTCCAGAGTCGAGTTCCACCCACAGTGCGTCAGAAACCCTCCCACCGACGGGTGCGACAGTATCATCACCTGCGGGGCCCATCCCCGCACCACCAGCCCCCTTCCTCGGACCCTCTCCACGAACCCCTCCGCCGCCAGCCACTCCTCCACCTCGCCGGAGTTCTTCTCCTGTTTCCTGATAATCCAAATGAAAGGAAAGCCAGATTCCTCCAACCCTAAACCTATCTCGATTATCTGCTCCAGAGATAAAGAGCACAGGCTCCCAAAACAGGCGTACACCACGGAATGCCTTTTCATGGACTCCAGCCACGTCAGGCAGTAATGGGGATCGATTGAAGCCTCGTTCCCTCTCTTAAACCGCTCTGAAACCTCCCGGTTGGAGAGAGAAACGGGGCCCACGGCCCACACGTTTCCTCTCTCCTCCCTGCATGCCGCCAGGTACCACGGCTCCAGCTCCTCGAAGCTGTTCACCAGCGTGCCCCGGCCTAGAGCCGGGACACGGTCAACGTACGGATCCGAATCCTGGGTCGAGATTTGAGGTAACTGGTTTCTGGAAAATTCGATCCGGTGAGGAATTTGTGGCACTAGAAATACACCGTCTTTGTCTGTGACATTAGAGATTTTTTTGGAGCAGTGGAGGGTGAAGCAGGAGACGGTTTCGAAGACGTAGCGCGGGATTCGGAAGGCGTCGGCGAGGTCCTGGGTCCAGGAAATGGCGCTGGTGGAGATGATGCAGTTGGGGGCGGGGCGGAGCTGGTGGATGAGGGCGCGGAGGGGGGCTTGGAGGAGTTTGCAGGCGTGGAAGAATTGGCGGGCGAGGTGGAGGGAGTTGAGGGTGTCGAGATTCTCGCAGCCGTCGGGGAGGCCGGCCTCGCGGCAGGGGAAGTGGAGGGGGATCATCTGGATGCGGAGATTCTGGGCGGCGGAGGTGTCGAGGATGGGTTTGTAGCGCTGGGCGTTGAGGGGGGTGGTCACGATGGACACCAGGGCGCCGCGGCGGGCCAGGGATTTCGCGAAGTCGCTCAGGGGGATTATGTGGCTCTGTGACATCAGGGGGATCATCAGGACATGGAGCTGCGCCATTGCTGATGAGTGAGAGAGAGAGAGAGAGTGTGGTGTGGATCGTGGATGGTCATGTAACGCCGTCGTGTGTTGTATTTATAAAGTGAGGAAAAAGTGATGACTAGAATTGATACAGAAATATTTAAATGGCGCATTTAGTCGATTGAGATTCACTTCATGTCATAGTTGTGTTTCACTTTTATTTAAATTTTATTTTTTTTTAAAAATATTACTGTTAAAGTAATAGATATAAAAATAACACATGGTGATAGACGACATTATTGGGGAAGGGGACACTGTCACCATGACATGAGCCTAAATCTTCTAGAAGAGGGGATTATTACAAAATCAAATTATTATTATATTGTATAAAATTTATTCATTTGTTATACTAATAAATGGTATTTTAAAAAAATATATCCTAATTTTAAAATTCTCAATCCAAATAATTAGTTGAACTGAGATTCCAAATTAATTATAAAAATAATTAAAGTTAAATTAAATCACAATATAAGAAAAAAAAAAGTAAGGGGATGTTGTTTCTGAAATCTTCTCTCTTTTTTCTCCCTGCTCGTGCCGTCTCCACTCTTCCCCTCTGATGTCATGCCCACAACCGCCTCAAATATGCACATGCCGTCGCCGAATTGGGGACAAGGATGCGCGAACAAGGGAACTCTACATTAAAAACTATTAAATCTCATATTGAAAAATGAAGAATTCTCTACAATGTGTAGTAAACTATACAGAGAAGAGGGCATCAGGTTCAGACGTTGACTACTTTTGATTGCTTTTCGGCCTCTCGTCATTTTCTTACTCTAGTTAGGATGGACCAACTTGGTTATCTTTATATTCAGTTTTCATGCATGTTGATAACTAGTTTAGTTTGGCTTGTTTCCTTTGTCTTCTGGATGTAATCACTTTTGAGCTATATCCTTGTTTCCTTTTTGATTTTGTTTTCTTTGTCTTCCGAATGTAGTCACTTTTGAGCTATATCCTTGTTTCCTTTTTGATTTTTTTTCTTTGTCTTCCGAATGTAGTCACTTTTGGACTATATCCTTGTATGTTTCTATTTTGTCTGCCTTTTGTTTTTCCTTGAAGTTTCTGTTGGATGCGGGTTTGGATAAGGATGCGAATCATGCTTAAGGATGCGGGTTTGGACTATATCCTTGTATTTTTTCTTGAAGCATCTGTTGGATGCGGGTTCAGACAAGATGCGAATCAGGATCTAAATGCGTGTCAACTCGATTGTATGTGTTAAGAGTATAGTAAGACGTGAGTTAGCATAGTAGCTAGATGAGTCAGCAGTCTAGTCAACAAAGTTTGTTAGATTGTTAGCTGAAGTAGTTAGAATAGTTAGGAGCAGTTATTTTGCTTTCTCTTATATATTTGTAAATACTTTGTATCTGCTTAAGCTTTTCAATATACAGAAAATCACTCTCCAAATCTCTCTCTCTTTGCTCTCGTTTCTCTCTCACTTTTTAGTATGTTTAACATGGTATCAATCGCCAGTTAAACCGCTCCCCGCAGCAAATCTGCAGATTCTTCTCGATCAATTTTAGACCGCGCTTTTTTCTCCTTCAAGTTTATTTTCGATCCGATTTTCTCTATCTCACGCAGGTTTTGAGTATTGTCGAGTAGGTTTTGAAGGTGGTGTCTTAATTCAAAATCGACGAAAGTGTACGTATTTATAGCAAATTAACCCAAATTGTTTTATATCAAACTTATGATCAATCTAGTCACGACTTTAGTTAAAAGAATAACTTTGAAATAAAGATTGAGCCATAGAAATAAAATTTATGTTGTCAAGAATTTAAATTCAAGCATCGGGCCAGGATAAAATACTTGCAGTTATTTTTCTTTATATGTTGGGCCTTGTATGGCACGTGGGCCAAAAATTTAATATAATTATATAACTTTATTGATTTTCAGATATTTTGTTAATATGATTTTAGAATTTAGAAGTTATAAAAAAAGGTAGATATTTGTTAATATAATACTCACGTCCAAAAAAAAATATATGATATTTTTGTCATTTTGATTTGTCTATAATATAATACATATTTTATTAATAATAACTATTTCGATCCATATGATTTTAGAATTTAGATGTTTTACAAAAAGCCAGATATTTGTTAATATATATTATACTACATTCGTCCACAAAAAATATGGTCTTTTTGTCGTTTTAGTCCGTTCATAGTATTTTTATTTTATCACACATACCCTTATATTTTCAACTTAATTCAGATTCAATGTTTATAAAGACTCATTTCAAAAATAATTTATTATTGCCTAATAAATAAACTCTCTCTATTTTATACATATTTGCCAACTATATATAAAATGTGTCCACTAAACCACGCCACACTTTTGATGAACATGAGTATTAGATAAATCATTTATCTTCTGCAGAAAACTTGCACTTCTTCCTTTATAAACCCATTTCTTTTACCTTCACGGTTGCACTTCTTTCTTTGAGGTACAAGACAGGGATAAGCTGCATTTACTATTTTATATCTCGTTTATTTTAATGTATGAAAAAATTAGAGTAGGTTGTATAATTTTTCGGACAACTCCTTATCCCTTGGAAACCGGATAATTTTATACCTAAGAAAGGAATGTATAAATTTATACCACCTTATAAAGAGTGGATAAATATATTATTCTTCAAATAAAAAAGATATAAAAAATGTGATTCCCACTTTAAGTTATAAATTTATACCTCATTATATTATCCCTCCAAATGCAGAAAGAACGTACTTTGTACACGTGTAATTAATGTTATTTTAATTAATAATATATTATTTAAAAAATTCTATTAATTCATTACTTTTATTAGATAATTTATTGGATGAATATATTTATTTATAAGCCTTATCAATAGCTATAGATATAAAGTATTTTTTATAAATTTGGGTGACATATAAATGTATATCAAAATAGATTTATATTTTATAAATATAATAATAAATATACAACAAGGGTAAAATAGGTCATCCACAAGTCGTGTCTTAGATTGCCTTATTATACTCTTTTTCTATTAGTATAGATAAAAAACAAACACACTCTTTCTTTATAAATTATAGTCAAACTATAGTCAAACAAACCGAGCACGTGCCACGTTTTGATAAAATGTACCGTAAATCGAGTGGCTGCTTAATATTTGAAATTTCTGTGGATTTGGTATGACGATCGACCACTGATAAGAGTGAGTAGCATTTGAAACAAAATAAAACAGGGTCAAAATTAATTTAATCAACAATCAGGTACAGTCTCCTCCATCAAATAATTAATGATCCCATCTCGCAATTCCGTCACTTGCCGCTCCACATCTTGAATCAACAACGTGATATTCTTATAAGAAGACCCTCCTTCTTCCAACGCCTCTCTCGCCCTTCCCGCCATCTCTCTCGCTCTCCTCCGCCTCTCTCTTCCTTCCTCGTCTCCGCCCATCAACTTTTCAACGGCCTCCTTCACCCGCTCCCACTTCACAAACGCCCTCTTGTCATCCTCCAGCTTACCCGACCCTACCTCCACTCCGACCCTCACCCCGATCCTCAGCACCTGCACGACGAACTTCTCGTTGTAGAACTGCTCCGCGAACATGGGCCACGTGATCATGGGCACGCCCGCGCTCACCCCCTCCAGAGTCGAGTTCCACCCACAGTGCGTCAGAAACCCTCCCACCGACGGGTGCGACAGTATCAGCACCTGCGGGGCCCACCCGCGGATGATTAGTCCCCTCTCTCCAACTCCCTCCTCGAGATCATTCAACCACTCCAAGACCTGCGCGGTCAGAGAAGCATCTCTTATGATCCAAACGAAGGGGGAACCCGACGCCTCCAGCCCTAACCCGATCTCCTTGATCTGTGCCGCCGAGATTCGGCACAGGCTGCCGAAGCACGCGTAGATCACCGTCCCGGCCTCCTTCGAATCGAGCCACGACATGCAGTGGCGCTCATCGATGGAGGCCTTGTTGCCTCGATCGAGCATCTCGGCAGGTTTCTTGTTGCACGCGGAAACCGGGCCGATGCACCAGAGCGTTCGTGCTACCTTCGCGTAACCCTCAACGTATCCGGACTCGATCTCCTCGAAGCTATTCACCACGGTACCTCTCGCGGAGCTTCGAGCTCGTTTGATTTGCTCTATGATCGTCTCAATGCCGCCGTCGGGGGATTTGGTCTTCGCCTGCGGCAGTTGTGCCTTGGTGAACTCGATCCTGTGGGGTATCTCCGGCACCAGAAACGGCCGCGGGTCGGAGGCGGCCGCGGCGATCATCTCCTGAGTCCGATCCAGGGACAGGACGTGGGAGCAGAGGAGAGTGAAACACGATATGGTTTCGAAGATGTACCTCGGAATGTTGAATCCGTCGGCGACTCGCTGCGTCCAGGGCAGGGCGTTGGTGGAGATGACGCAGCTCGGCCTCGGACGCAGCTCGGCCATCAGCTTCAACAGCGGAGCCTCGAGCAACTCGCACGCCGTGAAGAATTCGGTGGCGAGGTCCATGGAGGTTAGGGAGTCCATGTTCTCGCAGCCTTGGGGGAGACCGGCCTCCTCGCCGGGGAATTCCAAGGGGATCATTTGGATTTGGAGGCCGGTGCAGGCGGCGTGGCCGATCGCCGCTCTGTATCTGATGAAGTTGCGCGGCGTGGTGATGATGGAGACGACGACCCCGCGCTGCGCGAGCAGCTTCCCGAAGTCGGTCAAGGGGATGATGTGGCTCTGCGACATCAGCGGGATGAGGAGGAAGTGGAGATGATCGGTTTTGGGAGCCATTGATGAGCTCGAGACGGGCTGTAGTGGAATTGTGGTGTGGTGGAGTATTATATTAGTATATGATTGGAAATAATGTGGTTGGCACAAGTGTTTTTGTGTTTTTGGTGATGTCCAAAGGAGATATTGCGGAGATACCCAAGGATGCTTTATGCACAGAATTCGGCAGAAAAGTGCAGTTGATAAAGTATGATAACTAGTGATGCACATTTCTTGTGGAATCAGACACACATCTAGAAATCAAGGCATGACATGACAATCGAGTGTGCGGTGTCAATATTGCTAATTAACTTTGTTGTCAATATTAATTCCCCTAAAAAAAACATTTTATTGTCTATATAAACTGTAATATCCGTGTTATCTTTGAATTTTAAATGAATACTATATGAAAATCTTTATATATATATATATATATATATATATATATATATATATATATATATATATTCTGAAAACAATTTAAAGAATGTAAACTCTTTAAATGAAATAGACTTATACACGATAGTTGTGAATTATGTGTCTCTGCCTGAATGAGACACATGTGGCTAATATGTTAACCACACGTAAATAAAATGTTAGCCCATTAATAAAAGTAAGGCCCAATATAATAATAGGTTTATACAAATATATATTTATGGTTCAAATAAAATTAAAAATCTTTGAGAAAATAAAATTATATTCCATATTTTTAAAAGCATAGTTTATAAGTCTAAGTTATGCATGCCCACGGTGGGTAGGTGATCGGTTCTGCGACTAGATAATTTATGAACTTGAAATATAGTAAAATATTAAATGATTTCACAATTTAAATAATTTTGAATAAATAATTTGATTCGGCTGTCACGTGAACATTACTCGAATGTTGTCGAGATCTTCAAGTGTTTAGGCTGGATATATTTTAGTTATTGAACATAGTCAGAACAAAAATCTTGAAAACAATTGTTAATTGAACATATTTCGACTAAAATAGTTCGATTTATTAATTCGATTCTTGGACGGGTCTTGTTCTAATTTTTTACTGAAAAATTCAATTTTTTTTTATTTTCAATTGATTTGGTATTCCAATCTAAAAACCCGAATTAATGTATATTATTAATAACTATCGATTTACTCTAAAAAAATGATCGATTTTATTAACATAAATATGAAAGAAAAAAAGGGAATTAAAAAAATATATATATTCGAGCAATCCAGTTCAAATACATAATCTGCTTTCGATTTCAATGAATTTCAATCAAACTCCAAGCAATTCGATTGTTTTGATTGGATAGCTAGAGTTTTCCGGTAAAAACCGATAGAAATCAACCGAAAGCTAGCTAGGTTGTCCGATGATTAATTCTTGTTGATGAAATCCGCAATATCCTGAATTAGGGTTGTAATATTTTGATAAGAAGATCCTCCTTCCTTGACCGACCTCCTAGCCCTTTCTCCCAGCTCCCGCGCCCTCTTCCTTCTCTCACTTCCCTCCTCTCTCTCATCCATCACCCTCTCAACAGCCTTTCTAATCCTCTCCCTCCTCACCATATCCTCAGCCTTCTCCTCCTCCCCCAAATGCACCACCCTTCTCGCCCCAACGCTCACGCCCGTCTCGTGCACCTCCACCACCAGTTTCTCATTCAAGAACTGCTCCGCGAAGATCGGCCACGTCACCATCGGCACCCCCGCCGAGATCCCCTCGAGAGTCGAGTTCCATCCACAGTGCGTCAAGAACGCCCCCACCGCAGGGTGCCCCAGGATGGCCACCTGGGGCGCCCACCCCCGCAGCAAAAACCCTCTCCCCTTAACCCTCTCCTCGATGCCGTCGCCGCCGATCCATCTCTCCACCTCCGGATTCACTTTCACAACCAGTAAAAACTCACGCCCCGATTCCTCCAACCCTAGCGCGAGCTCCGCGAACTGTGCGGCGGAGATGCGGCTCAGGCTGCCTAGGCAGGCGTAGACGACGCTCCCGGGCTTCTTATCATCCAGCCATTTCAAGCAGTCGTGATCGGACACGGCATCGTCGTGATCCTCTTCGTTGCAGAGGGATAACGACAACGATAACGGCCCGATGCACCAAATCCTTCCTCTTCCGAGCTTGCGGAACTCATCGACGTAGCGATGCTCGAGTTCGTGGAAGGTGTTGACGACCATGCCGTAAGCTAGGACCTCCGCCTCCCTCACGCGCTCGCGGTAGCCCTTGACGTCGGTAGTGCCGGGATTGAACAATCCGGGCAGCTGGGATCGGCTGAACTCGATCTTATCCGGGAAATTGGGGACCGAGAAAAGCTGCGTGGGATCGGGTGTTTGGTATATCTTGGAGGTGTAGAGATGGTGAGTGACTAGTTGAGTGAAGCAGCTCATGCCGTCGAAGACTAACCTCGGAATCTTCAAAGCGTCGCACGTTTGGACGGTCCAAATGATGTACTTGTCGGAGAGGATGCAGGTGGGAGGAGGCGAGAGGCGTTGCAGCATGGCTTCGACGGGTTTCTCCAGCAGGTTGATGGCGGTGAAGAAGTTGGGGAGAAGGGTGAAGGACGGGAGGAGGTCGGCGCTCTCGCAGCCGGGCGGGAGGCCGGCCTCGTCGCAGGGGAACCGGACTTTGAGGAGGCGGATCGGGTGGCCGGAGGCGGCGATCCTTGAGCTGAAGCGCGAGGCGTCGAGGTGGGTGACGACGATGGAGACGTGGACGCCGCGTTTGGCTACAAGTTTGGCCAAGTGAATCATGGGAATAATGTGACCCGGCGACATTAATGGGAGCAACACGAAGTTTGGAGGCTGGGATTCAGAAGCCATGGCCCTGTTTTTCCTTTTTCTTCTTATCCTTTTCCTTTTTTCTTTCTAATTTGATACTTTGAAATGTTTATTTCGCTCCCTCTGTATGTGTAGATAGATGTTCAGAAGAGGCAAAATGGGATATGGCTAAGGCATGCTTTAATTTATTCAAATGAAAATGGATATTTTATTACATGTATAGATAGATGTTCACATTATTATTTGTTTGTTGTGAATGTATTTATAGTTTGGGTTAGAAGTGGTTGCATTTTTCGAATTGAGACGATCTTTTTGTGAGGTGTGCCGGCAAATTTAGTCGATTAATAAGATCAGTAAAGTTTGTAAGTCGATGCACTGATGAAGTTAGTCATGATTTGTACAAGCTAAGTAATCTTTCTGTTTCATTCATTTTGGTATGATGAGAAGCTGAGAGAAAATAGAGTGAAAGAGAAAAAGAATGGCAGGTCTCTTTAATTGAGAGCTTATTCTCGTTCGAATGATAATGAAATTTCTTCTGTTAGGCGAAAGCCAAACCAAGTAAATCTCTGACTATTAATTCTGTCTCTTGTTTACAGTTTTCTTGCTTGCATTTTGGTGAGATTTTCTGTGAGTAAATCTTGAGTGTTGGTTGTTGCTGCAATCAAATTCGAAACACTTTTAGTAATGATATAGTTTAAGAGTAGATTTATCAATGTGTTTGTATTGTGAAGTTCAATTGAGACTCAATCCACGAATCAATTTATAATAATATATGACAACCATTAGAGTAATTAATATCAATTGAGACTCACACTACAAAAAAACGCGTATTTACCGGCGAAAATTACCGGCGGCTATTTTGCCGTCGGTAGGTAACGGCGGCACGGCGGCGGCAAAAACGGCGACCCGCCTTTTGACTATTACCGGCGAATTACCGACGGCAAAACGGCCGCCGCTAATTAGCGGCGGTTACGCCGCCGCTAATTTAAATATATATTAATATAAATATATATTATTTTATTACCGACGGCAATTGCCGTCGGTAATTACCGAGGGCAAAATGCCGCCGCTAATGACCACCGCCGGTGCCATCCGGCGATAGCACCACCGCCGTCCGGCCAAAATTACCGACGGCATTTTGCCGTCGGTAATTACCGACGGCAAATTCCAATTACCGACGGCAAATGCCCTCGGTAATTAATTTTATTTATTTTTATTTTTTTTATTTTTTTTATTTTTTTTTATTTTTTTTATTTTTTTATTTTTTTTTTATTTTTTTTCAATTATCATCTAATAAATTGATCAAAGATAATAATACAAAAACATTAAAATTAAATATATATTGAAATACAAGTGAAAATTTAAACATTGATTATTACTAAGAATTCAAGATTCTTAGTAAGAATCTTATAATTATAACTTAAGAATGTTAATTACCTTAGTGATTTACTCATCAATCATCACTAATCCAAGATTATTACTGAGAATTCAAGATTCTTAGTGAGAATCTTATAATTATAACTTAAGAAGGTTAATTTGATTAGTGATTCACTCATCAATCACTAAGAATTCAACATTCTTAGTGAGAATCTTATAATTATAACTTAAGAATGTTAATTTGATTAGTGATTCACTCATCACTCATCACTAATCTATTATTATTACTAAGAATTCAAGATTCTTAGTAAGAATCTTACAATTATAACTTAAGAATGTTAATTACCTTACTGATTTTCTCATCAATCATCACTAATCCAAAATTATTACTAAGAATTCAAGATTCTTAGTGAGAATCTTATAATTATAACTTAAGAAGGTTAATTTGATTAGTGATTCACTCATCAATCACTAAGAATTCAAGATTCTTAGTGAGAATCTTATAATTATAACTTAAGAATGTTAATTTGATTAGTGATTCACTCATCACTCATCACTAATCTAATATTATTACTAAGAATTCAAGATTCTTAGTAAGAATCTTATAATTATAACTTAAGAATGTTAATTACCTTAGTGATTTTCTCATCAATCATCACTAATCCAAAATTATTACTAAGAATTCAAGATTCTTAGTGAGAATCTTATAATTATAACTTAAGAAGGTTAATTTGATTAGTGATTCACTCATCAATCACTAAGAATTCAACATTCTTAGTGAGAATCTTATAATTATAACTTAAGAATGTTAATTTGATTAGTGATTCACTCATCACTCATCACTAATCTATTATTATTACTAAGAATTCAAGATTCTTAGTAAGAATCTTACAATTATAACTTAAGAATGTTAATTACCTTAATGATTTTCTCATCAATCATTACTAATCCAAAATTATTACTAAGAATTCAAGATTCTTAGTGAGAATCTTATAATTATAACTTAAGAAGGTTAATTTGATTAGTGATTCACTCATCAATCACTAAGAATTCAAGATTCTTAGTGAGAATCTTATAATTATAACTTAATAATGTTAATTTGATTAGTGATTCACTCATCACTCATCACTAATCTAATATTATTACTAAGAATTCAAGATTCTTAGTAAGAATCTTATAATTATAACTTAAGAATGTTAATTACCTTAGTGATTTTCTCATCAATCATCACTAATCCAAGATTATTACTAAGAATTCAAGATTCTTAGTGAGAATCTTATAATTATAAATTAAGAATGTTAATTTGATTAGTGATTCACTCATCACTCATCACTAATATAATATTATTACTAATATTATTATTAATCTAATAATAATCTAATATTATTATTAAGAATTGAAGATTCTTAGTAAGAAACTTATAATTATAACTTAAAAATGTTAATTTGATTAGTGATTCACTCATCACTAATCTAAGATAATATTTCTAGTAAGAATTCAAGATTCTTACTAGATTGATAAAATACTTATGGTGTATAAACTAGATTGAAAAAAAAAAAAAAAAATGAAAATTAATAATAAATTAATAAATAAATATTTTTCTGATATAAAAATAAGAACGGAAACGAGCCCAATCCGTAATTAACAATATTTTTTGGATATTATCTCGACATATACTAAGGTTATGAATATATATGATATTGTATATTGAAGTAGACTTTAAATGAATTAATAGATACTATATATATCAATAATACGAGTGTTCTGTACTGGTGATCATTCGAAAAGAACTTCAAGGTTAAGCGTGCTTGACTTAGAGCACAACTAAGATGGGTGACCTACTGGGAAGTTCGTATAAATTATGCAATACTGTATAAATACGAAAATAAATTGTGGATATACGATAAAATAAATAAATAAAATAAATAAATAAAAAAAATAAATAAAAATAAAAAAAAATAAAATAAAAAAATATTACCTAGGGCAAAATGCCGTCGGTAACGGCATATTGCCGTCGGTAATTACCGACGGCATTTTGCCCTCGGTAATATCTTGACCAACTCCGGCGGTGGCGCTCCGGTGGAAATTACCGACGGCGGTGGCGCCGCCGCTAATTAGCGACGGCATTTGCCGTCGGTAATTTTCCGGCAACTCTCCCGCCGTTCAACGGCGGAAATACCGGCGGCGAAGCCGCCGTTAATTGCCGGCGGCGGCCGATCGCCGTCGGTAATGGAGTTGCCGACGAACCGTTTAGCGACGGCGAGTTGCCGCCGGTAACGCCGCCGGTAACACTATTTACCGGCGGCCGTCTTTTGTTACCGACGGCATTTCGCCGTCGGTAATCTACGATTTTTTTGTAGTGTCAACTGAAGAATAAATTTGAACAAATAATTAAGTTAAAGTAATATAGATCTAGTTGATATTATACCAAAAAGCTTATGTTAAACTACTGTAGATACAGCAACAGATATACGGTGTCGTATAATGACAATATTGGTGATAAATTTAAATTTAAGTAGGATATGATATATGGCATTAACTATGGTATGGTATGATCGATGGTGATAATTTCAAGTATGAAAATTGTCTGACATGGCACTGCATGCCCCTAAAATTACTTTGAACTTTTTCGATGAATATCGAATCTTCTAAAGATGTGGTGGAGAAATATTTGCTCAGATAAGCATAAATGTGAATGATGAAAGACAAACATAACTTTAATTGCCGCTGAGTATATGGACAAAAATATTTACAATTTCTCTGTTAATTTACGTAAGTGCTTACATGAGCATTGGTTCGAAAATTCTGTTTGGAATTAAGTGATCCGCAAATGCTACTTTAATTGTAAGTTGACGCCCACAACCGTGAGACGCAATCGAATGAGATAATTTTCTAAATAATTGTGTAGTACTCCCCCGTCCCAAACGAAATGGCCTATTTCTTTTCGGCACGTAGATTAAGAAATGTGTATAAAGTAGATAAAGTGGGTTGGTGGAAATTATTTAAATATTAAGTGTAGAGAGAGAGTGTATTGCCAAAAAAGGAAACATGACATTTCGTTTGGAACAGCCCAAAAAGGAAAACAGGACATTTCGTTTGGGACGGAGGGAGTAGTATTTTATATTGAAAAAAGATGTATTTATAAATATTACTATCATGCAGAAGTTTCATAATATATATGAAAATAGGATAAAAATATTATGATTTATGAAATATTAAATTTTTTATTTTTTTTCCACTCGTCATGTAATTTAACATTATAATTATTTTAATAATTATTTTTTTTGTTTATTATTAATTTTATTAAAAAAGAAATACTATATATAATAACTTTGAATTAATTAACCAAAATAATTCATTATTAATTTAAATAAATATAAAAAAATAATTACAAACTCTAATTGGATGAGTGAACCCTTACTAATTACTTCCTATGTCCTCCAATTCGTGTTCTAATTTGATATTTTGGTCTGTCCATCAATTCGTGTCCTACTCATTTTTAGTAATTATTTCCTTAACAAACAAATCACTTTTTCTTAAAAGTCGTATTCCTTCTCCCCTCAACAAATAAATAATAGTATATTTTTAAAAAAAAAATCCGTGGAAGCACTAATGGAGTATCTTTTCATCATATTAAAGCATAATAAATTAAAATTAAATAAAATTAAAATTTATAATAAATTGAGAGTAATATATAGTGGGAGATAGGAATTCACTTGTGGAACGCTAGCTTGTCGGATGATTAATTCTTGTAGATGAAATCCGTAATATCCTGAATTAGGGTTGTAATATTTTGATAAGAAGATCCTCCTTCCTTGACCGACCTCCTAGCCCTTTCTCCCAGCTCCCGCGCCCTCTTCCTTCTCTCACTTCCCTCCACTCTCTCATCCATCACCCTCTCAACAGCCTCTCTGATCCCCTCCCTCCTCACCATATCCTCAACCTTCTCCTCCTCCTCCTCCCCCAGATGCACCACCCTTCTCGCCCCCACGCTCACGCCAATCTCGTGCACCTCCACCACCACTTTCTCATTCATGAACTGCTCCGCGAAGATCGGCCACGTCACCATCGGCACCCCCGCCGAGATCCCCTCGAGAGTCGAGTTCCATCCACAGTGCGTCAGGAACGCCCCCACCGCGGGGTGCCCCAGGATGGCCATCTGGGGCGCCCACCCCCGCAGCAAAAACCCTCTCCCCTTTACCCTCTCCTCGATCCCGTCGCCGCTGATCCATCTCTCCATCTCCGGATTTTCTTTCAGAACCAACAGAAACTCACGGCCCGAATCCTCCAACCCTAGGGCGAGCTCCGCGAACTGGGCGGCGGAGAGGCGGCTGAGGCTGCCGAGGCAGGCGTAGACGACGCTCCCGGGCTTCTTATCATCCAGCCATTTCAAGCAGTCGTGATCGGACACGGCATCGTCGTGATCCTCTTCGTTGCAGAGGGATAACGACAACGATAACGGCCCGATGCACCAAATCCTTCCTCTTCCCAGCTTGCGAAACTCATCGATGTAGCGATGTTCGAGCTCGTGGAAGGTGTTGACGACCATGCCGTAAGATAGAAGCTCCGTCTCCCTCACGCGCTCGCGGTGGCCCTTGTCGTCGCTGGGGCCGGGATTGAACAATGCCGGCAGCTGGGATCGGCTGAACTCGATCTTATCCGGGAAATTGGGGACGTGGAAAAGCTGCGTGGGATCGGGTGTTTGGTATATCTTGGAGGTGTAGAGATGGTGAGTGACTAGTTGAGTGAAGCAGCTCATGCCGTCGAAGACTAACCTCGGAATCTTCAAAGCGTCGCACGTTTGGACGGTCCACATGAGGTTCTTGTCGGAGAGGATGCAGGTGGGAGGAGGCGAGAGGCGTTGCAGCACGGCTTCGACGGGTTTCTGCAGCAGCTTGGTGGCGTTTAAGAAGTTGGGGAGAAGGGTGAAGGACGGGAGGAGGTCGGCGCTCTCGCAGCCGGGCGGGAGGCCGGCCTCGTCGCAGGGGAAGCGGACTTTGAGGAGGCGGATCGGGAGGCCGGAGGCGGCGATAGTTGAGCTGAAGCGGGAGGCGTCGAGGTGAGTGACGACGATGGAGACGTGGACGCCGCGTTTGGCTACAAGTTTGGCCAATTGAATCATGGGGATTATGTGACCCGGCGACATTAATGGGACCAATATGAAGTTTGGAGAGTCGGATTCGGAAGCCATGGACATGGTTTTCTTTAATTTCGGTTTTTTTCTTTTAAATTTGATATTCTAAAAATATTTATTTCCCTCCCACTATGTGTATGGATAGATGTTGAGAAGAGGCAAAATATATGGGATATGGGTGAGGTATGCTTTAGTCAAATGAAAATGGATATTTTATTACATGTTCACATTATTGTTTATTTGTTGGGTTAGAGTGGGTGCATCTTTCGAATTGTGAGGACGTAGGTGGGATTTCACAGTGTGACAGCAAATTTAGTCAATTTAATAATATCAGTAAAGTTAGTAAGTTGATAGGGTTTGTTCACGACAAACAGTTAGGCGATGTATGGAGCTCAGTGAGCTGATAAAGAGTTGTTAGCTGACGCGAGTTTGTTGATGAAGTTAGTTATGTGATGAAATTTGTTAATTTATGATGGTTATATTTATTTTTAAATATAATTATAGTCATGATTAGTACAAATAGTGGTTCTGTTTCATTCATTTTATAAGTATATGATGATAAGATGAGAGAAAATAGTTAGAGTGAAAGAGAAAGAGAATATATAACATGTTTATGTGATCGAAAATTTATTTTTGCTCGATCTTATGAATTGATATAATAATATTATACCAAAAAACTTAATTATGTCGAACTACTGTAAATACAGCAATAGATAATACGGTATTGTATTATATATATATGACATTGGTGATAAATTTAAGTAGGATATGATATGGTATGATCGATGGTAATAATTAAAATATGAAAATTGTCTGACAGGAAACTGCCACTAAAATTATTTGGAACTTCTTCGATGAAAATCGAATCTTCTAAACATGTAGCAAGGTGATCTTGAGCACAAGTGGTGGAGAAATATTTGCTCAGAAAAGCATAAATGTGAATGATGAAAGACAAACAAAACTTTGCCTCAGAGTATATGGACAAAAATATTTACAATTTCGCTGTTAATTTACGTAAGTGCTTACATGAGCATTAGCTCGAAAATTCTGTTTGGAATTGTGTGATATCCTCAAATGCTGCTTCGATTGTAACGCCCTCAACTGTCAACACACCTCTAAGTTTGTCATAAATGCTATATAATTATCATTAAGAGCATTGGTAACGCCTTACACGATCCAGCCTAATCGTGTAAGGCGTTGCAGCCTAGCTTTACTCGTGTATTACACGATAGATCGTGTATACACAATAGCCCCAAATTTCGACGCGTGTTCTACACGCGCCGAAGAAAAAAAAAATCGAAGTTTGAGATTAAATTATGTCTTTTTTTTTTGTAATTTTTAAGATTTTTATTTTAATGCAATTTTAATTATTAGTCAAATGTGTTATTTAAATTTGAACAATTAAATTAAAATGAAAAGCATAAAAAACAAAACTAAAAAAATCATGTAGGTTATCATGTAACCCCAATGCGGCCTCCTTACTCAATGTGATCCACCCTCATCAAGTAGGCTATCATATAAGCTATCATGTAGCCTCATTGTGGATGCTCTAAGTAAACATTATATATTAATATCGTTTACTTTATATGATTGCTCATAGAAATTATGACTAAAAAATATATAAATTCTAAAAAAAATTATAATTTTCACCCGACTTTCAATTAAGCCAAACTCTATATTGATCATGTTTATATCAATCCACGAGCTAAGGTTTCTATATCAAACTCTATGTTGGGCAGCTTGACCTTTGGAGGAAATAATCGACTTGATTTATTTATTCCAAAGGAAATTAGAATTTCTCATACCCCTTTAGCATGGAAAGCAATCTACTTCGTCCGTCCCTAAAAATTAGGACTTTATTATTACTTTCTTCGTCCCATATGGATAAGCTGATTGAAATTTTTACAAAGATTAAAAAAAATAATTGAAAATGAAAATATATAAGTAAATTTCCTAGTATGCCCATATTTATTATTTAAAGATGTATTAAAGTGGGAGAAAATTAAAGAATTAAATAGGAATATAATAATAAATGAGTAAAAAAACATTACTCCCTCCGTCCACAATTTAAAGCCCTACTTGCTCTTAAATTTTTGTCCACAAATTAAAGCCCTATTTTGCTTTTTGTACTTTTTTACTCTTCTTCTTTTCTTATATTTACTACCCTTTGTCACTAATGGACCCACCTTAAAACATTTTTATCATTTTTATATTCTATATTTACTACACTTTATCACTAGTGGACCCACTCACAACACCTTTATCACTTTAGTCAACTACCCTTATATTTCATCAACATCAACTTTTTCAGCTTTCTTAGTCTCTGTGCCCACACCAAAGTGTGGCATTAAATTGTGGACAAACTTTTTATAGAAACAAGCCTATATAAATGGGACATTCAAAAAAGGAAAACAAGCCTAAGCATATGGGACGGAGGGAGTATATCGGAATATCCCTGAAAATTATGACATTTACTTATTTGGTAATGACTTCATAAATTTTCCATTTCACTATTTATGAAAATGTGTGAGACTCAATCTCCACTCAAACATAATTACCATATTTTTGTTAAAAATTCGTACCATTTCTTTTGGATCTCAATTTTTAAAAACCCATACCTAGGGATGGCAACGGGCCGGATCTGGCCAATACCAGATCCAGATCCGTTTTCATATACCATATCCAGATCCATAGATCTGAAAAATTTGGATCCAGATCCAGATCCGTCAGATCCGCGGGTCCACGGGTCCAGATCCATGGATATATTATTTTTAAATTAAATTAAAAAAAATTCACAAAATCAATAACATCTAATTTCCATCATGAAAAATATAACACAAAATATTTTTATCTAATTACTTTTAGTTTTTATTCTTTTGAATATAATTTATTTATTATTTTTAATTTAGTTAATATTATTAGTAAACTAAATATAAAATATAAAAATATATATAAAATAAAACGGATCCACGGGTCGGATCTGGGCCGGATCCGGATCTAAAATTTTAAGATCCAGATCCAGATTCGTTTTCAAAATTGAGATCCAGATCCAAATCCAAATTCGTCGGGTCCAAAAAATTGAGATCCAGATCCGTAAAAATGGATTTAGATCCACAGATCTGGACCGGGTCCAAGATCCACTACCATCCCTACCCATACCATCTTCTTTGGGTATTAATTTTTAAGAACAACAGAGGGAGTAATTATTAATAATGTCAATTTCATAATTGAATGAGGAAATAGAGACGTGGTCTATAAAATCTCTTTTTCGAAAGGAGATAGAGAAAAGATAAAGGAAAATTAAAGTGTAGCGGTCACATTAGCTATCTCCATCCATCGAGATTCGAGATGATTATGATCCACATAAACCTAAACCACACAATAACATAATGACGAAATTCCTTGGAAAATGTTGCCACACAACAAAAATAACTAACTATCAAACTCTCATCATAGCGTGGATATTGGTCCAGTCTTTCTTTTCTCCGACTCCCTACTTGCTATCCATGTGCTTCAGGATGAGAGGGGAGGGTCTGATTCTCTCTGTGATGATTTGTGGGAGGTCTTTGAGCATGCGCGCAAGTACGTGGTGTTGGAGTTTTGTCATGCTCGAAGAAGTGCAAATAGAGCGGCTCATGCTTTAGCTGCTTCTGCTGTGGTTTCTCAGGGTGAGCAAACGTTGGACGTCAAACTTTCCTGTTTGGCTTCTTGATATTGTAAACTCTGATTTGGTTTGATTTATATGATATGCCTTTTCCCTCAAAAAAAAAAAAACTATCAAACTCTCAGATCGCATTAATTACAAGAACTAATTTGAGTTTTCTTGCTAATTACCCGGCCCTTCCCATAAATATACATAATTGATCATGACACGAATATCAATAATAATTTATTTGAAATATTGATAATAGAAAAAGGGTTCCACATTTAGGGTATTATTATGTAGATTGTGAGTAAATAATACTATAAATTATAAAAATAAAATTGTAAAAATTATATGTGAAATAATTTTTAAAAATAGAGCGTGTGTAAATTTAGAGACATTCTAAACAAATAAAGGTATATATGCATAAATATGGGATATGTATGGAGTATATAATTTCAACCGAATATTTCTAGAAGATTTCCAAGTAATTCCTTAATTAAAAATAAAACAAAGGGTTAACTACTAGGTGAAAATAATAATTAATTGAAATAGAGCTAATTGTAAAGCAGAAGAGGCAAAATACAAACATTTGGCAGACCATGCATATCCTCTTCCACTCAATTTATGTGTGGTCCTCTTGTAGTGGGGTTGGATGATTTATTTAAATCTCAATCAAGTAAGGCTTTTTAGTGGTGTATAGGGTGAAAAGTTCTACCCACCTTTAATAATATATGACAAAAATATTCACTTTGATGAGATAGATAAATAATGCAATCTCCCATCAGACACATTGACAAAAGTAGTAGATCCTAAGTATTTTTAATAAGTGGGCATTTCTGACATACGTCATATTAAAAGTGGACATAAATATTAACATTATATTTTACTCTAAAACTCACATGAGTTGATCAGTTTCAATCATAGGAATTAATATTACTATGGGTAACTTAGAGCATCCAGATTGGTGCATGTTGCTAACATATGAGCATCTTCATTAACTCAGACTTCCACCCCCAGAAATGCTTTTTAGGTACAAATAACCTTTTAGTGATATTAGCATAGATGACTAGCATTCACACGTAAGAAGAATTTGTTTAATAATGATGAGTGTAAGTTTATATTTTATTCATTTTGTAGTAACAATATCATTTTAATATATATTTTGAACCAATTATTAGATTTTTTAAAAATTAAATTGAAAAAACTCATTAGAATTTAATATAAAAAATTAATTTTGTTGTCTTTAAAAAAATACTACAAAAAAAGAGAGATTGATATGAGATTCATGTTTATTTGCTATGCTTCATCTTTTACATAATTAATTTTAGAACTGATGATTATAGCAAAATTAAACTTCTAATAAAATTATTAAATAAATCATAATTATTAAAATATAAAACATAAACCATAATATATTTTTAGATTTATTATATGTATGATATATTAAATTACATAGCTGACCTTAAATTAAATACATATTAGAAATCTATTAGGCAAATCAAATTTTGTAAATTAAGGCTCTTTTGTAATAGGGGTATAGATTCTTAGTTTTCATGCCTTTTGCTAACCAAATTCATTGTTAAATTTGTAACTAATATATTATGGACTATCGTGGGATGTTATGGACATTTCTTAGACTATTTATTAAAAAAAAAAAAAAAAAAAAACATACCTTAAAATAAAATAAAAAGGTTAAAAATATATGGCTCCAATAAAGCAATTATGTATACTTTCGTAACTCATTGTTGTATATTACTAGATTGACCATGGCACCAAACAAAAAATATTATCAATATAATTGCTGTACATTTGGCATAAAAAATAAATTAAAGCATTATAATATAAAGATCCCAAACTCCTAAAATGTCAAAAGGGGGAAGTTTTGCAACATATGTGCAGTGAGGTGTTTCCATTTAAAGATCAAAAACTTAGACAAACTAGTGCATTAGAACAGAGTCACTAAGCTGCAAGAAAATATTACCTAAGTCCCAACTGCTATACATCAAAAAGTTACACACAAATACACTCGTATATACACAAATGAATCAAATCACTCGGTATATATACAATCACACTTGAGTTGAACGATTTCAAGAGATTCAAAAACCATCTCTTTTGTCACCACCCGAAAGCACTTAGTAGAACCATCTTCACTGTAGGCACACGACATCTCTTACTAGACCGTTGTCATCTTACCTTCATCATGTGTGAATCCTACATGGTCGAGAGATCAACAAATCTGCAGTCTTCTTGCATCTGTGCTTCATGACCTCCGAGAAGATTCCGTTTCGCGTCCTACAAGGAGCGAATCTGGTGGATCTAGACGAGTGGATTTCCAAGAGGAATTGGTTGACTTTAGTAGCAAACCGAGGGCCAAAGAACCTGTTGCTCTCACAATTGCATCTGAAGATCGATGTATCTTCCCAATCAACATGCCGAAAACCTATAACCAAGACGATATGTAACTTTGAAATTTCATGGGACTAACAGAAGAATTGTAGTGCAGCAGATGAATACCTGACTTAAGTAAAGGGTGGAGATATGCTGAACACTTGAGAAAGCAATTATACTACTACACAAATAAATGGCATTTGCTTGAATTACTGGCCATGGTGCCTCAAAAGCCTGCACATATACAACCCGACTAACTTAGAATATCATGCTTTTCAATAACTCTATATTGTGACGCACTACATAGAAATTAGTGACATGGATGAAAACCATGTAAATAGTTCACAATTATGTAAAAGAGTATCTCGTTAGCAAATGCATACCTGTATTAGTGATGCCATGTAAGTATCAATCCTGGAAGACATACGTTGAGTGAATAGCCTTGCAATATCTCTAAGAAAGTCTTCATAGTCACCTCTGAGGAAGATTTTGTAGAACAAAAGGAGAAAAGTGAGTTCATAAAAAAGCAATCAAATAAAGCTCAGGTTGGGATCTGTTAATACATACCTATGATCGGAGCTAAACCTATGTGTGTTGGCAAGAGCAACCATACTATCAAGTTCCAGCAAAGGAGCAATGCGCTTGAATGTGTTCTGACAGATAAAAAAGTAAATTACAAAATCAACAAATCATTAGAAACCTACGGAAAAACCCATAATATCTTGTTGAAGGCACTGAAGATGAGATTCTCTGAAGAATTCTCTACCCGGCAAGCTCGTCGCACGCCAAGATCATCATCATGCAGATGCAAGACCAAGCGCGGAAAGGCAGCAAGAATCTAATAACATAAGATGAATCAAATTTTAAAATCTTGGAAATCATTGCAAAGTACAAATATATACCTAGAAAACTAATACTGTAGCAAAATATTCACTTTTGCACCACATAGAGCTCAAAAGCTGGACATACGCCTAGAAAAATATACTGTAGTAAAAGCTACCACTGCAGGAAAGAACTTGCAATTGGCAACTACCACATTAGTGGGACAGCTTAAGTGGGAATATTCTGCAAACTCTATATCTACTAGACTATTATCTGGAATATGGAAAAGAGTGGTTTTATTTATGAATACACCTACTCAAACCCTGTGTCATTTAGTTGTTGAAAACCCGATTACATGATCCTTAAAACATAATGACTGTATTATTTTTTTTACTTTTTATGTTTTTAGAATAATGAGTGTATTATTGAAATGTCACCTTTGGTAAAAATCAATCTTTCCAAATGCTCCCTCCGTCCCATAAGAAAGTATCACATTTTCCATTTTCAACCCATAAGCAAGTATCACTTCCAATTTGGGACATGCCCCAACTTTCTCTTTTTCACCACAACCACTCATTTATACATAACCCCACAATCAATTCAACTACAACCACTCATTTCCACTCAACACATTATCTACCAACCTTTTCTTAAAACCCGTGTCATCCCATATGTGATACTTTCTTACGGGACGGAGGGAGTATCAAGTAAGCAAAATAACATACCTGCTCACGAAAAGCATCACGTTGTGGCCCAATACCATACGTGCTTATTGCCCCAAATGCTGCAAATGCATTAGCTCGAATCTTTGCATTCATGCATACCTATTGCAAGCCAAAAGGGAAAAGTATTGAAAAACTTACTAGAGGCAACCAACAGTTCTCACCAAATCTAGACCTCAGAAAACTATGATGCAGGAGTATTGATAAACTTACTTGAAGATTACGTAACCTAACTGAAAGATTAAATAAAATGGGTTCTACAGCTTCAGTGGAAGCAGATCCAAGGACCTAAGAAGGTCATTAGTAGCAGAACAAGTGAGATTCTTAATTGTGGTAAGGACTAGTTAACGGAGTAAAATATGAGATATATCACCGTTAGCAAGCACGAGACAGCCGTTAGCTGTACTGATTCATCCGGGTCATCAAGTAAAGCAACAATAACACTCAGAATCTGAATGGTATACTGGATAACACGAACTGGTGGCATCTGCATGAAATGCAGGCAAGTGATCCTTATAAAAAAATCCAGAAGACTAATTGTAAAAATCACCAATAGTCTCAAATCATGTCCATATAGCAGCATGCATCTCGATTACTTGATTCCAAAATAAGAGGCTTCAAAATTAAAAGGACAAAGGAGAAGTTTGCAAGATGCAGCGCACTAGCATTGCCTACATATATGCGAAAATCTATACAATTCAAAAAGAGGCAGGTAGCTGGTTACTGCTAAGGTGGATTTTTGGGTACCAAAAGTACTACACATAGCATATCAGGGTATATAGTGTAGAAAAGCAATTGACAAGACCCAAATGAGAAAGGAATGGATATCAAGAAAAGTACGCTTGCCAAAAAGATTGATATCTTCCTCCACAGCATTAGACCATTTTCAACCACCCACACCATCATACCCTGCCTCCCTCGACACCCTTCTATAACTACAAAATTGTATCAGCTGCTATCATTAGCATCCCCAACTGCTTATGTGCAAAAGGAAACATTGAGTGCACAGCAATTGTTAAAATCTGTCAAACTTCTAGTTTCCATTGCTTGCATAAAGGATGAAGACTTTTTAGATCAAAAGGCATGCAAACAAGCAGCAAAACTTCAAATTTCATGAGACAAAAGTTGTTGAAAGATGGTGACCTAAGAAAGAGTTTTGAGTTTATTCTTAAGACGAGGGACTGAGAATTGTGGATCTGTCAAAGTTGAAGCACCATAAATTTGTAACCTTTTTTCAAGTAATATGGTTATTACTATGATCAACTACCTGAACAAGTCCTCTTAGACAAAGGCGTCTAACATTTGGAGAATCATCTGAAACATGTCGAGTCAATCCTTCAACCAGCTGCTCCAACAAAGGACCAAAACTCTCACTGCAGAACGATAAACCTCAGCAAGAGATGTTGATATTTGAGAGCAAGAAAAAGTTTAACTTGAGCTGGACCAACAACCATCTACTCAAGAAACATAATTTAACTCTAAAACCAGGGGGAGGGGAAGAAAAAACATTTGAACCATAGTTATAATGAGGCTAAGTAGGACCAACAATCTCTATTTTTCACCAAAACAGAAAGAAAAGGAGACAGAGCTTTTATGAATACGAGTACAACAGGTCATTACTCATTACATTGCATGACAAACTTCGTGTACTAGTATTCTAATAAGAAAAACTCAGTTCAAAATACGAGGGATGGAGCATTCTTTATTGGTAAAGGATCGAGCTGTCACCTTATCCTGCTCAGGTTTTGATTGGTGAAAATTTTCAGTTGAGGGGCTACCTGAAGGCAACTTAACTTAGTTGTGCTCTCAAGTTTGGTAGGGGTTTGGGATGTAGGTTATGTTATTTTTATTGGACTGGAAGCATCTCCACTTGTTTTCACCAAACTATCTGGAAATTATTTGTGATTCAGCTGTTCCTTATCTTTCAAGTGATGTAATTTGATATGGTGGCAAGACCTTCCAGATCTTTCATAGAATGATAGAACCATTACTATGTTGAATCATCAATGTTGACAGCAGGTCACTCGTAACATTTCCAGTAAATCAGTTTCCACAATGTGATCAATAAATTAGTATCTAAAGAAAAGGTATAACTAAATTTAGATTTATTTCTCAATCCCTGAAAGTGACACAAGGCAATTTGCTCAAAAAACAGCAATTGCATAAGATTTCATAGCCTAGTTCAATACAAATTTGAGAAAGAAATGCTGCTAGCATGCTATGAAGCTTGCAATTGCCAAGCCATATAAAGGGTACACCAACCAAAACTTCCAGAAGGAAAAAAGTATTATACTACTAATAAAATTGTCAGGTGCACAAAAGCTTAAGTCTTAAGAAAACATATTTCACTGTTGATCATTTTCGGATAACTTGTATACACAAATCATCTCTTACAACCAATACAAATGGGAGTTCAGAAGACACTACTCTTACTAGCAAACTGAGAATCAGTAATAAGAGACATAAAACAAAGTCCGAGCATCTCATAGAGAGAGAAGGAGCAGGGGTCCTGAACATACCTAAACCTCACAAACTCTGACAGTGCAGCAGCTGCAGCTTCCCTCAGATACCTTGAGGGTCGATCCAGTGATTTACAAAGAATCAAAGAAATTATAGGGACCTGAGTCATGATAAATAAGTGAGGGTAAGAAGTCATAAAATAAAGAAGCAACTAGAAATAATCACTTCTGTATGAAATGTTCGTAACCTCACAAAGAGGAAACTGAAACTTGAGGCACTTAAATTTCAAAAAGTTATAGGAATAACAAGAACAGATCCAGACATCAGGAAGGATTTCTTTTTAATGTGATCCAATCTATCATATCTTTCTAATAAGCCAGCATCTTTCAAGAAATGAACTCCTGGAATTCTTTTCCTTTGAACTGTAGTCTATTGAGATGTATTATCCCGGGAAACATAAAAAGTTTTAGAAACATATGAACACATTTTGTACAAAAATAGCTCAGTAGTTTCGCAGCTTGATTTAACTCGTTATTTTGCATAAAATAGCATCAATATTTGACCAAAGACTGTACCTTAAAGTGTCAAAAATAACATAAAGAAATTTCAATTCTAGTTACTTTCAAATGTCAATATGGCTGCACCATAGTCCTGGCATTCTAATGAGGAACCATGAAGCACTTCAATAATGCCATGGCATGTATAAGGAACTCGCAGCAACCTACTCCAGAACTATTAGGACCAGGCATCACTAAATGCACAGCATAATAGATTTTAAACTAAATATACCACCTAAGGAGTGTCTGTCTCATATGTTCATTGTTTAGTTGAGAATTTCATGCACATAATTCAAAATCTACATCAGCTCCTATGGGTGGTTTTACAAGTATGCCATCAGTGTGATTCAAATTTAGCAGCAATTAGGAGTTTGGTGGCAATAACTACCTCTTTTGGCCTTTTTATGGAAATGCACCAAGCCAGGTCCCCGATTAGACCAATCCAGGTCTCCTCTTCATTTTGTTCCCTATCTCTGGCCAGAATCTGCATATAATTTTCTTTTCATTGCCTCTCAAACTCAAAACAATTGTGAAACTTCCACTAACTAGAGGCTAAAATACCTTCCCCATCTCCAGATCACCAACACATTCGCAAAATGCATTAAATGCAACCAGTAACGCACTGAAAGTCATATTTAGAAGATTAAACAAAAGAATGCAACGACATCAATTACTTTGGTTCTACTAGTGTGAAACTGTGAATGTCAAAAAAATATACTAGTATTACCGCAGTGGTTCCTGCTGGCCAGAATTAGATAAACTATGACAAATTCCTAAATGAAGCACAAGAGTTGCAAAGACCGCACCATAGGTTTGCTCCACAGACTTTTTTCCAACTCTCGCGCCGCCTCTGTATATACAAGAATAAACCATTCTCCATTGTAGACACTGATGGAGAAACATAATAGTGCAATTAAATATATACCTGAAAAAGGCAGTAAGAGCTATCACAGCAGCGTGCAGCACATTATCTTCTACATTACTTTCACCAACATTGTGGGAATTCTCCCCCTTAACTGAATCGCCTCGAAATATAGGCCTCTCATTCAGGATAGAAATTATATGCTCCAGGAATGAATATGAAAGAACTGCGTGCTGGGAAAATGCCTAATAATTTCAAGAAATAAAGGAAAATAAGGTACAACAGCTCAATAATGGCTATAACAACACACCCTCCACCCCACCCCAAACAAAAGGTGCTTTTTGGAAAAAATGCACCACCCAATGCAACAATAGGACAGTTAGCACATAAGGACCCCTCGTAATTATATGAGAAAACAGTGCAGCAAACTTAAACTGGACAAGCCTCAATTGTTCATCTATTTGACAAGTATTGCTGTGTATTTCAACAAAATGATCGAGTTACCTTGCTACGGGAAGATTCCTCTTAAAAAAAGTAACTAAAAGTACGTGAAGAATGAAAAGAACGTCATTCAATATATATATATATAATATATATATATATATATAATATATATATATAGGGTGTGGTTTTAGTGAGAACTACATTATTTGTGAGAACGTGAGCACCATTAAAACTAATGCATCCATTATAAAAATTAATGCATTTGCTGTTAAAATTAATGCACAAAAAAAAAAAAAAAATTGCTCCCTCCAGGATTCGAACCCAGGTGATGCATTCATCCTACAAGATGATGCATCCACCGTAGATCTTGATGATGAATGGCTGAAAATGGTTCTCCGTTCTTAGTTTATTTAGTGGTTCTTACTTGAACCTCTCCCTATATATATATATATATATATATATATATATATATATATATATATATATATAAAATCAAACTCAAAGTAATTAAAAGAACGTCATTCAATATATAACGTTAGAAAATAATGCAAAGAATTACCAAAGAAAGGAAATATGTGAATTCAAACCTAATACGCACAGAAAGGTCAAATAATATATACATATATATATATACACACACACATATGTGTGTTTGTGTGTGTGTTAAATACATCACGAGTTTGCAGGTTTTAGGACAGAAGTAAAACAACAGCATTGATGAAGATTTCAAACTTATCAAAGGAGTGATGCAAAAAACATCCCCAAAAATTGTATGATGGCAATTAAACATATATAGGCTGCAAAGTAGGAATTTACATGAAATGCATCTTGTACTGGCCAGCCCCCACGTAATCTAGATACATCTTTTGTGGCTATGTCTCTCTCAGCTGCAGACAATACTTCATCAAAAACAATTCTTGAGGACGTATTCTCAGCAAGAGAAGATATCTTTCTAGAGTCAAAAGAAACTACTCATACGACCAGATTAAATCATTTGGATCCAAATCATTTACAGCTTTCATGAGCCAATAAGATAACCAATAAATAATCATGAATATCAACAGCAGAAGAATCTTTCACCACCATGACCAGGTAAATGAAAAATAAATAAGAAGGATACAGCATTAAGTGTTTCTTGGCGTAGATACTTCTCAGTTACATGGTTCGTAGCAGAAAGCAAGGATTGCGTCGTCCTGATGACACATGCATAAGGATCTAAGTCAATAGAATTGCTCATTTATTTCATAAAATCAAATTAGGCTTCAGTCTCAATTGTCTCATTCCACCTTGAGATATCAGTGTCATTCAGCTCCCTACCCCTCTTAGTGATAAACTCAATCACAGCTTGAATTGCACCTTCGGCAGACTGTCTGACCTTGTCACATATAGCTGATGAGCTACAATATAGGGCGGCAACAAGCTATAAAAAATTGAGATGAGACAAGGTTAGGGCACTTTTCAGAAGCCTTTTAACTATCTCTGAAAGTTAATACATACACAGAAGATTAAAACGATTAAATTCTTACCTCATCCTTAGTAAATAATATGCACACAGATGAAACGACCCTGTTGAACACCTCTGACGGATCAAGTGATGCGTCCTTATATGCAAAAGAAGTAGTGAGGAAGACTGACTACTCTTGAATTGGAAGCAGAAATTTAGAGCAAGAAACCCATCCTGCCTTTCTGCTTTCTGTTAAAGAAGTATGATAAAGTAAAGTATCAAAGAAGAGAGTTATGAGTTGACTTACACTCCTCAAAATAGCAATCACATCCTCAAGTGCTGATAGAGCTCCATAACACAATTCAATGTCAAGTCCAATACTAGAGTTCGCAGACCTCGGTAATGAAAGGGATGTACTAAAAAATAAATCAAGAATCTGCAGATAGAGAGCATGGTCAAAATATATATAATCAGAAATAGGTCAGCAGAAAAATGAGATAAACACCATACATCATGTAATGCGGTTCTTGAATAAAGTAGAGAAGGTAAGGCATCACAAGTTACTGACCTGCACAGAGTTTTTTCTAACTTCAGGATTTGTATCTGCACAGCGTGACAGATATACCATGATTCTCTCTCCTAAACACAGAGCATCACGACTCGGGGATACAAATGCGCCTGAAAAAAAGAAAAGAAAAAACAGAATATCTTAAGCTTGAAATCACAGATGAACGGTCAAAAGCAGAGAGAGAGAGAGAGAGAGACTAACTTGGTAAATTAGAAAAATTGTTATTCAAAACACGATCAATTCGTTTGTTATGGGTGCAACTTCCTTGGCAACCCAGTGCACAGTAACCACTAACACATATAGTCCGGAACTTCTGAAGCATCTCATATGCCGCAAGACAGCCTCTTTTTCTCTGATATTCCACAGAGGAAGAAACATATGGATCAATCTGTCTCAATATATGCAGTAGCTGTTCTGCTCGACTTCTTCCATCCTCCCCACTAATGAGAAAAAAGCGTTAAAACAGCATATGACTGTATGCACGGGCATAGTACTATACCAACAAACTTGATGACAACACACCCACATCTTAGCTCATGCAACATGACTAATCAAAATAATCAGTAAACTGATGAAGAAATGCATATATCTTAAATTGATATTTTCATTAAACTGGAAGAACATTTTCTGAAACACTCTCGAAGGCTGCGGCCCCTATTTATCTAGGAAGAAAAAGAATCTGCCGGATATTTTCCAAGCCTTACAAAGAAAAATAGAACAAAATCCCCACTGATCTATCTAAAGAATAAGAAAATACAAAGAACACAATAGTTTCTTCACAAGACATGTGATTAGAAAAAGAAGATCAGACTAGATCATATACACTTGAAGAAATTAAACTATATCTTAAAGCACATTGTCCTAGAAATGTCCCCTTTACAGACCAAGTGCCATGCAACAAATCGGAGCGCAAGGCCTTCAATGAATCTGTGTCAAACATATATAAATATCTATAGAGTAATCTTTCAAAACTCAAGCCAAACCAAAAATCTAGACCAAGCAATATTTGAAGGAAAGTACCTTGTAACTAGGATTGCACAGAGAAGAGTAGTAAGATTGTGTATGAGACCATTAATAACATCAGGGGGATCATCTGGTAAACCAAAGAATCCCAAAGTGGCCTGTCAATAATGTAAAAATACTCAGCACCATAACCAAATAGTTGTTGCAAGGAAAACTGCTTTGAGTTGCATCTTCACCTTCAGAACATGGTTCCTTGTTTCAATTGTTAATTTTGGCTCCACAGAAACCAAAGTTGTACAAGCACTTAAAGCAAGGCACTGTATAGAAGAATCCAGGTTCAGGAAAAACAGAAAGAAAACGCTGGCAAGGAAGATAATTATGAATGAGATGCACCCAGATGTCAGCTATAGTAAAAAAGATGGGGGCCGAGGATACAAGTATCAATATTGGGCATGCATATCTAGTAATTTCAGCATAGATTAATCAAAACCCTCGATATTAGGGAAAAAGATAAGGATGGAAAGACATGTTCTACAAAAACAAGAACATGCAGTCTTTCTTGACAAATCCATCACCCAACCCTTCTAGCTTGCTACTTTAAAGAGGGATTGTGCATCCAGTTACAGAATAATACTGTCACCTATTTCTAAGGCCAGTAACAGTTATTTTCCTTTAATGGATATACACATTGTCCAACAGAAAGTCCTTATTACTGTCAAGCGCTTCCAACTATCAAGAAACATTAATTATGTACTATTTCCAGGTTGTATAAGCAATGGCATATTCCAAGGAGAAGTTTCCAAATATAAACAGATCAGAAACTGGGGATATTCTGCATTGATAGGGTTTTTGGTTTTAAGCCAGCAGGTTCATGAAAAATACTGCATCAAATACTAAAAACAGATCAAGACTCCCAAAAATAAACCTGAGTGTTCAATAGATCCAGGTTAGAATCAGAAATTCCATCTTCATCATCTCGACCCATCAAAGTTAATATGTAATCAAGAAGCACATCTCTCCTTTTCAATGGAAATGATGTACCACTTTCAGCAGCACCAATAACAGCCTGACCTGCATTGTTGAAATAATATGAACATTATGAATTTATGATATAGATCAACCAAAGAGTAAGTACCTCATGAATTGTAGATTTACATCAGGCATGGCAATACAGAAGATGCATTATCATGCCATAGATGAATCGTGCCCACACCACATGTTACGAGAACATGTATAATAATACATTAACCACAGCCAGGCGACAAGGATGCACTATTTCCAGTAACATGAGGGAATAGATTAATATTTCTCATAACCTTTTCAATTATACAGATTCTTCAGGACCTAAGATCAGCCCTGGATCCCTCCTTGCTAAAAAGGCAAAAACCTCTAACTTTTATTGCTTTGATTTCTCCATTAACCTTGTTAAAGATGCATACACTTTGCAATCATGTGAAATAACTCATTTTTTAAACCAAGCCACTTCAATGTGCGCACACAGGAAGAGCAGTAGGAGGGGAAGGAAAAAAGCAATGGTCGTCAATAATTGATCTCCATGTTACAATATTTTGTACCAAATTTAATCTTCTAGACAAGAACACTTGGAAACAGAAGTTATAGAAGAAAGATATCATCATGATGGACAAGATAGGCCTATGCGAATAACATTAAAATGAACTTACAAACCTAGTAAATCAATAGCTGTGATAACGGCCTGCTTTGCTGTAGGATGGCGAACATTAAGAAGACGTGAAAGCATATTGGTCCCCTGTCATACAACAGAAAAATATATCAAAGATAAATTCTTTATATAAACACATATAAGCAGATGATATACGTCAAAATACAATAGACTGGGCCATGATTCCCAGCCCATCAAGCCAACATGCTAAGAAGCTGCATAACTGTTTCTAATGGTCATGTAATTGAATCAACTGACTAGGAGTTATCATATTATCTTTGAGCTTCTATCACTATTTCATTTATTTTAACTTATGGTCTTAGCAGTATTAAGTTTTAATGAAAATTTTGATACTATGTAGAATCTCAGTATTCTTTTGAAGAACAAAAAAGTTGTGCTCTTGTTCTTATGAGTATAGTATTCGCAGAATCAACAGAATTTGTTCCCTTTTAATTAAGCTTCCGCCTACATCAGTTACAGACATGATTTGAGTGACACCTATAGTAGTAAGGCAATTTATTATTGAAAACAAAATGGTTAAATCCAGTTAAGATGCATGCATTGGCACATCATAACCTTTCCCGACTGGATATAAGATAACTTTCAAGTAGTCAATGAATAATGCTTCACATGCTGCCAAATGTCATTAAGCTTCTGGCAGCTACAATTTCAATTCAAGTTATGCACTTACGCTAAAGAAAAACAAACATAGAAACAGACCCACGTTGAGCACAATCATAAAAAGATTCATAACTATGAAGACATAGTAAATCAATAAATAATAAAGCAATGGTTCCACTGGCACTGTACCACGAGTGCATCTATTCTGGCTTCAATGACTGTAGATGGAGCATACTTAGCAGCATAACCATACATAAGAGCCAAAGCAGCATGAATGTCATCTGACTCTTCCATTTTAGCTCTGTCAGAAAAGAATGATAGAATCCTGCAACGGTGATTGTGTCATTTGTAGCAAGATGCAGTGAGAGCATTGATATTTGACAGTATGTTTACACGCATATTTTATCATACTAAATCGAAAATACAACTGATCTCAAATACAATAGAGAGAATCAGTCCTGAGACGACAGACGACCCCAGTGTGTTATGGGGATGTAAATACCCAAATGTACCATGCCCTGTATATAACCAAATGCAAAATACTAGTGTGGAACCAACTGAAAATCAATGAGGAATCATTAGTTAATAACATTAGTAAAACTTTTTTTTTATATAAGTACTCCAATTGGTGAATACAAAAAATAATTGAAATTTTGAAATAATCTTAGAAATACATAATGTGTATCCTTTCATATAGGTTCTCTAGTCAGTGATGACTACTAGAAGTTCAATGTGGGACTGAAGATTTTAGATATATAGAAATAGAAAATCCACAAAATTTCACATATTAAGAATCTATATGTTGCAACCCATCTCCAACCCAATTAAAAAGTGATTTTTTTACTCTTTGTTCTCGTCCCAAACCGGGTATAGTAATACCAGCTAATTATAGGTTTAGTTCGAACAAGTTTAGAAATTATATAATCATAATTAAAGAGATATTATACTACTAGTTCTTATCCCAAACCCATAAAGTAATACCCACTAATTTCACGAACATGTTTAAATTTATAAAATATGTATATAATCAAATAAATTTTGTAATAGTAATTGGTTATCCATAATAATAAGTTTAAATCCAACAATTATACAACTTTTCCAACCAAATTTTACAACTTCCTAACCAAAAATTTGACTTAAATATATCCAAAATATGTGGAGCCTAAATAGAGATTTAGTTAATAAAAATGAAAAAATATGGGGATACCACGTAGGATCAAGGATTGATGTGAAAATGCTCATTAATCATATTATAGGTATGATAACAAGATTTTGCTACATCTTTCTTTATATCATGACTTAACATCAAATCCTTCAAAACTAACAAATCTTTTTTTTCCTTATCTCATGACTCTTTAACATCAACACTCACACATAATTTGTCTACTTCAAAGCCATCCCTATGACTGACAACCATAATTGTAATTCTAACATCAAAAGTTAAAACATGATCACACATACATGTATGTGATTCAGATCTTAGAAGTCAGATCGCATAAAAAATTGACAAAGACAACAAGAACCGTAGGATTCAAAATAAACTCATACGCTCCCTGCATTTACCTTTTAAAGAAACTATCACCAACATTATCGAGAATGTCTTTTAGCTTATCCAGAACTGTGTCCAGGTGTGATGCAGCAACCTTTGTGTCAAGACAGCAGCCAAAAGCATCATTTATTTAGTATTATCAACAGAAATATTCTTCAAAGTATTGAATTGATACAAGCATGCTAAGTAGCACTTCAATACAAATAATGATTACCAGTCCCATGGCCTTGGCTAAACCTAGCCTATTCACTGGCAAAGCAATGTTAGCTTGTGTGTACATCAAGTCAATCTTAGCATGGACATAGGATCTGTCGTGAACTTTCTGCAGCAAAATGCCTAGGCATCTGCACTAGGAAAAACCAATTGGTTTCAGCTCTCCATCTAAATATGTGGCAGATCACGCATACCAAAATATTTAAGCATGTAGCTTCATATAGGACTGAAGGACAAACAGTCAAGCTCTACAATTCTCATGAATCCAATAAATAATTATCTGAGATTAATACATTTATCCAGTTTCTCCAACTCAGTCTATTAAAATGGTAACAATCCAAAGACACAGTAACATCTTTTATGCATGTCAGTATGTACATGTACATATATAGAGAAAACAAAGAATCCTGACAGTATGCACATCTATTTTTGCAGTACCAACAATACCCAGCGCAAAGAGATATAGAGGAAAATGAGAGTGGAATCAACAGGACAAAATTAGAAGTCAAAAAGTATACAGAAATCAGCTAGTCAAGATGATAAGAGAACCAAACACATATACTAAAGTTCGTTTCACTAAATTATATGGCTGAAAGCATCAATAATCAAGATCTCCCCAGGGGAAACAAGATAAATACTTGCTATACAAAAATCCATGAAACCAATGCATCAGGAAAAGAAGTTGCTGCAATCTCTAAAGGTTCTCTCAGTCTCAGGATTGGGGTTATGATGGATTTTGAGACTGTAGATAATTTAAGTCGAAGATACAGTAGCACTTTCTGAGATATAAGGAAAAAGGGAGAGATAATACATCATACCTGTGAAGCAGTGCAGAATGCTCATCCTCGGATGAATAAAGTTCATACTGTTTAGCAAAAGAGTTCCCCAGAGATATCGCCCAATCAGGATCCCGAATCACATCCAATGATTCAGCAACAAACTGTTTCCACAGACAAAAATTATATCCCTATCCACAATAAAATACGAACCTGTATATCCAAACCATAGCAGCATCTACGACATAAGAGCAGAGAAGTGCACATGCAAAGTACAACTAAAGGAACTTCATCACTGTTAACAAACATATTCTTCCTTTATGAATGCTTCATCATCAAGAGAAACCAGCATGATTATATGATAAAAGAATCACAATGCAAAATTGTCAGCAAATTTTCTTGGGTTAATCATATCCCAGCTTTCAGCATTTTCCAAAAACATTTCTCCAACTCACGTTTTCACTTAACAACCACAACTTTGATTTATACACTGCATTACAGAATCTGACAACAGAATGATGAATCACCTTGGTGGATTCTTAGGTGAATCATACATCATTTTGATGCTTAGGTGGACATGAAAAAGTCACATATAATGAAAGTTGGGGACACAGACTATGATTAACCCAGTTCCCAAAAACTTTTTATGTCTATAATGGTTAAGAAATAAAATGCATCAATTTAGAAAGAAAGACGAACAAGCTTACATTAATAACCATGTCATCCCAAGTCTCTTGATATAATGGATCTTGCTTTAGGTCTTCTGGATCACTCACATAAGCTTTCATTTTTGGAATCTAGAGCTTGCAAAAGAAGACAAACACTTAGAAGAGAACGATAATTTTAAAACTATCAACAAAACATGTACATGCAATCTAGCTCATATAGTAGTAATTAAAAAAGATAGATACAAAAAAGGTTACATTCAGCAATATCCTCAATTTTACAACTATCAACTAAATATGCACATGCTATCTAGCTCACAATGCTCTTGCATAGAAAAGATGAATATTAAAAAAGGCTAGATTCAATACTGTGCACACAGTATGCTCAAAAACATTTACACGTGAATTAACATAAGGCATTTATTTTGTTGTAGAATACATTTGTATCTAGGTTTCACTTATTTATCTGTTGTTACTTTTTGGAATAGATAAACCTAGTAGAAACCCTCTTGATGTGAATAATATAGTTTATTCTTTTCTCCTAGAGGAGTCTAAACAGTAAACGGTCATAGGTTAATACCAAACCGAATCAGGTACCATTAACCGAATACAAATTTTTTGGCAACCGGTTCGGTATTCAGTAAGGAGTTTAAAAAAAAAACAGTTTTCAGTTAACCAGATAACCGAATCAGTTTAACCTATTAACTGATTTTTTTAGGCATATACTCTCTCCGTCCCCCATATTTATACCTGGAATCCTTCAACACGGACTTTAATAAAAAGTGGTTGAAAAGTTGTTGAATGTATTGATTATGAATAAAAGTTATTGATAGTGGAGAAAGGGTCCCACATCAAAGGAAAAAATACTCCCTCCGTCCCGCTATTCAAGTCCCATTTCTTTTCGGCACGGAGATTAAGGAGAAGCAAATTAGATGAGTTAAGAGTGTGGTCCACATGATTTAATTTGTATTTAAGGAATAACTAATTATTTCTAATTTATTATTATTAAAAGAACACCACACGAACACCAATCGAACTTGCAAGAACACCAATCGAACTCCAATCTACAATCACACGAACAAAAATCTGCAATTCTGAATCAACAAAAATCTGAACTCCAATCTGAAAAACTTGCAAGAACACCACACGAACAAAAATCTGCAATCAACAATTCCAATCTACAATTCCAATGTGAAAAACTTGCAAGAACAAAAATCTGCAATCAACAATTCCAATCTACAGATTTCGAACCAATCGCCTGCACCACCGCACCACCACCGCCTGCACCACCACCACCACCGCACCACCACCGCCTGCACCACCACCGCACCACCGCCTGCACCACCACCACCACCGCACCACCACCGCCTGCACCACCACCGCACCACCGCCTGCACCACCGCACCACCACCGCCTGCACCACCCAAATCTGCAACCCACCCAAATCGAACTTAGAAATCAAACGATTTCCCCCAACCAAATCTGCAACCCAAATTAGTGATTATGGTTTTGCAGAGGGTTAGGGGAGATCAGATCCGGCGGGGGCGAAGGATAGAACCCAGGCGGCGGCGGCCTCGTCGTCGCTGCCCTGAGTCGCCGGAGTTGAGGAAGGGGAAACCTAGGGCTTGAGGGCGGTGGCCGTGGATTGGGGCTTCGGCTGCCGTATTTCAAGGCACCGCTCCTCGCCGGGGCCGTGAGCGGCGCAAGGTGCGTCTGCGTGTGTGGGTTCTGTTTGAGTGAGAAGAGGGAAGGACAGATCCGGCGGCGGCGCAAGGTGCGTCTGCGTGTGCGGCTTCCTCCCTTGACAGATCCGGCGGGGGCGAAGGACAGATCCGGCGGCGCAAGGTGCGTCTGCGTGTGCGGCTTCCTCCGGCGACGAGCAGACGACGGCGGTGGAGACTCAGGCGCAGAGAGAGAGACGAGAAAAAGAGAGAGACGAGAGAAAGAGAGAGAGATAGAGAATAGAGGTGGCTTCAATTAATTAAGGGTTTATTAGTTGAATAATTAGTGATCTCATTTAATGTTAAGCATCCCTTATTATTTCCTTTTTAGGAAACGGGACATTATCGGTGGGACAACCCAAAAAGGAAAATGGGACTTGAATAGCGGGACGGAGGGAGTATTAAATTTTATGTGTGGGGTAGTATCCAAAAATAGAAAGGGCACATATTTGGGGGACGTACCAAAAAGGAAATAAAGGCATAATTTAAGAGACTAAGGGATAATTCTAAATCTAATTTCTAATATAACTAACCTAAAACTAAACCCCAACTCCCTTACTCAAGCACACACACAGTGATACAAACACCAGCCCCCAATTTCTTCTCGCCGCACCACCCCCCAGCTGCCACTCGCCGTCTGCCATGCCGCCCCCTCAGCCCTACCTGTTGCTCGCTCGTCGCCGGCCAACAGTAGTACAAGACAGCCAACAGCACAGCAGCTCCAGCCTCTAGCCAATCTCCGCTGGACCGTGCCGCCCTCTTTCTTCGATTTCTGAGGGTTTTTAGTTTTGCTCCATGAATGAAATTGTACGTGTATTGTATGTAGATACTGAGATAGAGATTACTACATTGTAGATTTGGTATTATTTTTAGGCGGCAGCCGCAACATTGTCAAAATTTAAGTTGTTTTACTTTTAAGGCTATAGGAATGCAGACAACATTTTTTTTTTTGATTACTTCGGATACCCGAATACCAAACCGAAATAACCGATTTGGTTATCGGAATACCCACTTCCGGTTATTGAATCTGGGCGCATTTTGGGTTCGGGTAACCTAACCCAAACCGTTCAACAGCCATATTTTCTCCTATACGTCTTTATACTTTACTCTGCGTGTCTCTACACTTTACTCTGAAACCTAATTTATTTATTTTTTTTGTTTTTTGCGCCGCAGTTGCCGTCCTATTTTTGATGTGATCCTCTTTGTCCTTGTTGGTCTGCCTCTAGCCACTGCTACTTCCTGATTGTTCTGGCATGGCTGTTGGGTTATGAGCCTGATTGTATTAGTATTAGAGTCCATGGGCGTAGAGGAATTCCAGTCAAATCAGGATTCTGCTTATTAGGGTTTTTCCCTTCCTATAAACAGCCCCTCATTGTATTTGTAGAGGGCACAATATCTTCCTCTGAAATTCTCTAGTGGAAAGATCCCTGGCTTGGCAGTGCCACCAGACATAGTATCCTAGAGACGAACTGGGTAACCAATTCTCGTGTGTTTTTCTTGTTTTCCGAATTCATAGTACATGTTTTTCCTAACAGTGGCTTCTCAATAACATGGAGACTTTGTGAGTAACACCATGTTCTTGGAAAATGCTAGAGCCATGTGGGATGCTTTAAGAGAGACTTTTTTCTCATACTAAGTCTCTCCAGTCAAAGGACACGCTGATGAAATTTTGGTTTATCATCCTGAGACGCAGGTAACCCAATGGAAGGATTCATGATGGCCAAATAATTATCCGGGTTAGCTGCTAATCTCTGGCCTATTCGAGATAGTTTAATGTCCAGTCATAACATTCCTATGCTATCCAATCCTGTCTTGTGTGCTTCGTGTCACCACTGGTCGCATTAATTCTGGTTGTTCTGATCATTCCGCCATGGCAGCTCCAGGTCATAATTCTCATGGTACTCGTGGATGTGGTCATGGTCCGTAGTAAATAGAAAACTTGCAAAGCAAACAGACCATAATTTATGCTTGGAGTTCATCTTTGATGCTACTCAACCTAAAAGTTACACAGTGGATCAATCTACCATTGTCCACCCACTCGGTTGGATAGTTCGCTAATCCCTAAACTTCATGGAACTAAAAAACACAGTCAATTACCTCAAAGCATGCATTTGAAAGCAGTCCACAAAAGCAGTTCACAAATAGAAAAAAGATATTTCTTTAAAAAAATAAAAATAGCAAACAAAACATCGAGCTGCTGTACCTCATCTTGCCAAAATAAGATCATATTCTTTGGAAATAGAGAAGATAACTGATTTAGGACCTGCAAAAAAAATATAGATATAATGAACAGAAAATTTTGCCCAGTTTCCATGTTGCGTTGTGATTCACTTCTCAGGGAGATAAATTATGATTTCTATAGATAGTGCTTCTAGATAAATGGCATCAGATGAGTATCCCTTGGATTTTACATGCTCAATGCAGGCCACAGCCGGAGTTGTTTTGAAATGATCATAAAAAAATTTGAAAGGACAATGCAATTTGTGGGCTCAGCTTGAAATAAAAAAACAATATCTTCTCTAATTGAAAGGCCAATCAAATGATAGCAGGAGAAGCAAATGTAATTGTTTTGCCTCCTACTACCATTGTCTATAAGCTCTACCTAGGAAAAGAAGAAGTTGCTCCAAGTATAGATGTTTAAATAATACATACTGTTCAACCCAATCAAATGGTGTCCACAGCATAAATCTATAGGACCAATATATGGGTGGTTTGGGAATAAAGCTATAGGATCAATATGGGTGGTTTGGGCATTGTCAAAACTCAAAAGAACCACTGGTTTCTCATAATAAAATTTAAATGATATGATAACTCTAGATATTTAAAATAAAGAAACCATCACATAGGACTTATGCTGTTCTGAACAAAATATAGTCATTGCGGAAAACTGAGTTCAGTCAATGTAAAACATACATGTTGATGACTTTACATAAGTATGGGATAAGGCTCCAGAAATGAGTGGATATATAGTATAGTGTTAATATGTCTTTTTAGGCTTTTAGCCACTTCTGACTTTAGGTTTTATTCTTTAAAAGCATATTATTTTAGTAAGCTGCTTAATGGGTTATATATAATATATATAGGGAGAAGATCAAAGAAAATAGACAAATGTAGTAAGAAATGGGAATGAATCTGTAACGTTGGATTTTCAAATCCTATGGCTGATATTTACCTAGAGGGGGCGAAAATTTACCTAGGTTCGAATCCTGGAGGGAGCAAATATATATATATATATATTACTATTTTTATTTTTCCTCTTTTCTTCCTTCATGATTTTTTCTCCGTTTGACTTCTTTCTCATTCTTCTTTGATCAAAACAAGACAACTTTGAAACACTGATGATAACCAGCTCTTACAGTATAGAAAGAGTCTGCACAGCATTCTAGGCACAAATGAAAGAGCAGTTTTACATGTAATGCTTCAACTATCCAGATTAATAGTAGTCGATAAGCCCTACATGAGGCCAAAGTCTATAATTCAAATGCTGACTACTATTAAGGAAAGAAAGAGTCTGCACTGTTCTCTAGGCATAAATGAAGATGCTTCATCTATTAAGATTATCAAAAGTCCATTAGATCATAAGTGATTTGATCATTAAAAAGTAAAAAATCTCTTCAATTAATTAAAATCAATACAAATTCTCACATGTGTAAGTGTACAACCATTATTGCAAGCAATACTTCTCAGCTGAATACCAAGTTATGGATCTAAATAATCATTCTTCAAAACTACATTATTGTATATATATATATATATATATATATATATATATATTATATATATATATATATCAGACAGTGATAAAGCAAACTTACCGCCAGAATATGAGTCACTAACTGCTCTCTCGCGAGTGGATTATGAAGAAGTACCACAAGACGTGCAAAAAGATCCTGAATTTTAAGTTGTGTAGGTGATGATTTTCTATCAGAAGAGCAATTCATATAATTATTTCAACAAAGGATATCTAACCTCCGGATTCGGAAGATCTACACGAGCTTTAAAATCAGAAACAATTGTATCACTCTGGGTACTTTTATGTCTGCATAATTCTGAGATGCACCTGCAAACCTGCATAAAGCATCAAATCACTGAGAACAGAAACATAATTTACATGATGAGTATCGTATTCCATCAGATAGAGAAACTAAGTTGGTGGAATCTTGAGACAAAATGCTAGAGATGCATTTTACGTTACAAATAGATTTAGTATCTTACTGTGGCAACTGCTCCAGTGTAAATCCGTGGTATGATCATTTTCAGTAAAAATGGCCAGAGCACATGCTGGAAGTTTCAAACACAATAGCTATTATATTAAAGTTTCAAAAATAATCAGAAAAAATTATTATGAAAAGAAGAGCAACTGACAAATGACACCAAAGGCGTCAATATACCTCCATTTCAGGAATGGTCACTGTTATCAAAAGGAGACCTTTTTCACAGGTGTCACGTAGCTCAGTTGGAGATACACCTCCAATCTTCACCTGTAAATGATCCAAGGGCTTATAAATAAAAAGAAGACTATGGGAGGACAAGCATTTAGATTTGCTACAAGGTCCATTCAGATTTTATACTTCCCCATGGAAGTTCTGACATTTGTTTTCTTCAAAATAACTCATTCACCATCTTTCATATTGCAGAAATACTACCACTAGTACCATTTGGCAACCGTACTTTTGAAGTCGTTGATGTTGTTCCTTTTCACAAGATATTTCAGTGGGCCAAACAAATTAAAGCATGATATCAAGAAAATATCTTCTGCTGATCATTCAAGTTCGGTATTCTTACAATAGGATGGCTAAATAACAAGTCTTACAATATTCATAAAAGTTGTAGTTCCTTTGATTTACAATGTAGCATATATATACAAGCACGCTCTATACTATGACGACATAAGTAAAGGATAGTCATTCTGCAGTGTATTATTATCAGATTTGATCAGCAGATGATCATGCTCAAACAGAGAGCCAGACATTCTAAGCAGACAACCAACCTCTGATTTCTTGTACATGAAAGGATTGAAAGAGCCAGTTGACTTCATAAAGTCCTTTGAACTCTCATTATCTGCCCCATTTAAATCTGTTATAGCACAGTGTCGTACCAAGTACTCCACAAATAACTCCCCTGCTGGACCAACCAAGTAACAGTGGGAAGCCATAACAACAATCAACTGCAATCGAAGATGATCAGGGTAAGTGCACGCCATTATATTGTATATGAAAACATTGCAACTTTGCTGCTGAGACACTACCTCAGAAAGTGCCTTGCAGACAGCCAAATCCCTCTCTTCTAACAAATTTTTCACTGCTTCAACTAGCAAAGGCCTTTTAGCATGCCAAGATTCAGACAATCTTAAAAAGGAACCAATGAGGGCATAAGTTGGTAGAAGATCTTGAAATCAAAAAAAATTAAAGAAGAACAAAGAAAGCTAACCTAGGTAAAAGATGCTTTAGGACAGACAGTGCACCAAAAGTAAGAGGATCTTCTTTCAACCTGCATTTCTGGAACATACATCATTCAGATACTATACATAAGACATTATCCAATCTTTTCAAATTACTTTTATTTCTGTCATTTCTTGGGGCTTAGGTGTTTTCATGTTCAACCTTACGTCTTATAGAAAAACAACTTAGAGAATTTGCACTAATATAATATTTTATAAATGTTACCCACATAGAGAAGGAACGCAAACATATCTTCCGGGTAAACCTGACCAACTGTGAGAAAGCAATGTTGAACTTCATTGTAGGTCTGCAGATACATAACATACACATCAAATAGCTACCAGAACAGGAATATAATTACAAGAAAATCCACCTTTCTAGAACTTACACTAGAAAAGAAAATCAAGTACAAGATCGTATCAGCCAAAAGCAAAAGAAAAAAATTATGAAGTGAGACGCGATCACTATAATGCAGGGGAAAATTCACAATCCGGGAGATCTCACGGGAAAGGTGGGGGAGTCCAAAACTATAAAGTTTCTTCATGCTCCAAGGGTATTCCAAGAGAAAGGTGGTAAAAAACGTGAAGAAATCCTTTTGCAATCCATCCCATGAATTTAAGTGGGGAAAAGACAGGAAAATAATAGCAAGAAGTAAACAACTGCCAAGTGCACATCGCAGAATATAATTATATTCTTATGTATAAACACTTCAGAGTAAATAGGAGAGTTGTTAGCATGTGGAAGAACTTTGGGATAGGGTAAAATTTTGGGTTGGGTGGTTGGTCCATAGAGACATCAAGGATTTCTTTGTACCTGATACTTTTAGACTCTGGTGAAGTCTTTTAGCTAATTTATGTTCTACTTTGGGATCTTTAACCGTTATCCTTCACTCTCTTTTGCATTTGTAATATATTCTTCTTCATATCAATTTATATATTCTTGTAAACACATCAGAACACCACTAGATTCTACCTTCAGTCCCACTGGAAAATCTGACTGCTGTTTATTGTCATTACTGATACAAACCACAGGAAGAAGTGTTGACAATATGACGGTGAGATCCTGCAAAATAACAACCCATATAAGACCATGAAATCTTGGAGGAAACAAGAGGACACGTTACTGAATCAAACAAACCAAGATTTCATCTGTATTTTCAAACATATACCTAAATATTATACCTGATACACTTTTAACTCAATAGTTGTTTTTGTTAGAAACTTCATCATGTAATTATCAACATAACTTTCTATAGAAAATGAACATTTTATGTAAGCTTTGAGTATATGTATTTCTACCACAACCTTCCAATGATTGTTCAACAGTAAACTGTCCCTATTTCATATTGTGGCAGTATGATCTAAGAAAACTTGAAGATAGAAAATTGTACCAGTGGTTCAACCACATTTAATAAGAGCATTGCTATTACTCAGGAAAATAAGCAAACCACAATTCTATAGGTAACCACAAAATAAGAGAAGGGAGACCAAAATTATTAGAAAGCTGGAAAGCTTCTAGGATGATGCCAAACATGCAGTAAAACATACTTAAAACCCCAAAACTTCATCCTTCACAATAGTAAAATCACAAACATATTCAACCTCAAAGTCCAGCAAAGGTGGGCCACTTTCTGAAAGTAAAGAAGCATTCAAGAGATTGTGGAGACTACATGTAGCCACAAATGCTGCTACTTCTTGATCTTTCTTATACCTATATTAACAAAAAAAAAAGGAGGGACGGAGAAAATTGAAAAAGAAAATGTTAGCCAATTTATTCAGTTGATAAACAAACAATACCAACTTCAGATAAGTATCGGTCAGCCGGTTTTAAACTATGAACAAGGGGATCTACAGCAGGAACATCGCACATTATTAGTGAACTGAGAAGATATATAAACAAACATATCAAGCTAACAGCTCACAGTTCCAAAATAGTGGGCACTAATCTTGGCAAAGCCGACTTCAATTGAGTCCGAGTAACTAGACCAACCATCTGGCCTAAGGCCTCAACTGTAGATACTCGAACCTGCAGAAAGAAAACACACTATATTGTTGACAAAGCTCTGGTATTTCTTCTAAACTTCAGCAGATATATTCACTTTAAGCACAAAAAGAATATGAAAATGTACTTTGTAGTTTAATAGCCAAAAAAATCAAACCTTCGCAAGTTTTTTGGACTCCAGCCAATTCTGAAAGAATTATCAATTAAGTCATACTTTTACCAATTGAGTAATTGTTCGCCAAATTATTATATTGCTAAACATTAGAAGACATGTGAATTTTGTTTCCAAATTATTCATCTTGCAAATGGAAGTGTCCTGAAAAATAAGGTAATACAGAAACAAGAATGCTTACTTAAGTGGTCAATTGTGTCCTACGTGCAATAAAGTCATTTGGCAATAGGGCCATCATTCTGTCCTTTACCAGGTTTTGATCGGATCAGATGCAGTGAAACTTTGTGGTGTCCAAGTCCTACTTTTTTAGGATGAGCATGCGTTTGAGCTAAAGTTCATCCAATTATTTGAAAAGGGTGTAAGATTAGGTATAGACCCTAGTGATGATTATGAAGTTTACTGATATCTCACATATAGAGGGTGTTTGGCTTAGCTTATAAGCTCCTTAAAACAGCTTATGAGCTCTTGAGATGTGTTTGGCAAAATAACCCCTAAACAGCTTATAAGCTGTCAAAATAAGTGCCACCATCTCATAAGCTCCTCAAAAATAAGTTCCCCAACCCCAACTTATTTTTACATAATCTTATAAGCAACAATCAATTTACAAAAACAACCCTACTATAATTTGTTATTTCCAACATATACCTTTCCAATTTTCTCTCTCTAATTGTAACGCCCCACTTTTTACTTGTGTTAAATGCTTTAAATTGAAATTATTTTGTGTTTGGAAATATGGATTTTGTTCTAGACTTGAGGGAGTCCGTAGTTGCGCCCTAGTTAAAATCGAATAGAAAAATATATACATATTGGGCCTTGAGAATTTTCATAGTAAATAGAATCAAAGTATTATCTTTTGATTTGGGCTTTTAGAAAAGACAAGGCTAAAAGAAATAAAATTGGTAAATCTCATATTTTTATTTCACAGTATTTTTATTATTCTGTATTTGTAATAGTTATTGAGAATAACGTGATTCCTGTTTGGCAGAGTTAGAGGAGTAGGATTTTATTATGGTTATAACTGCATATCGTATTTCACGTAAATATATTTATTAGACATCGTATGCGTTTCTTTCCTACGACATTCACGAAATTTCAAAACACTTTCTCGTTCTCTCCCGAAATTGATTGATTTTATCGTGTTCGATTTTTGAGGTGGGGAATTTATGCTTATTGTTTATGTTATCCATGTTGTTTATATGTTTTAATTTCATGTTTGGTTATACGAAAACATGTATGATTCTTCAAGAACCCATGGATAATAGATTATGTTCACGTTAAGTCATGGGGCTCGGGTTTCTACACCATCGATTAACATTATAAGTTCATGATAAGTCATGGGGCTCGAGTCTCTACCCTATCGACTCAAGCTATGATCAAGATTTGGTCATGGGGCACAAGTCTCTTCCCCATTGGCTCATGCTTTGCAAGAATTTTGGGTTTATGATAACGTGATTTGATTACATATTAAAACGTATTGTTTCTCATTGAGTATATTTACAATATGCTCACCCCTATTTTCCTTTTCAATTTTGCAGATTTAGGAATCAAAGCAGTCATAGAAGCCGAGAATGACTAGTGCGAATAGTTTATTATCTTTGTTATAATCTTTCAAGTTAATGGAGTTTATGTTTAAATCAGGACCACTTAGTTAGCTTTTCTAAAGTTATGGTTAATTTCTTTTAGGAATTGTTCAATTTAAAATATTTGTTGATGGTCGTGGCAGTACATTTGTTAAAGTTAATCAAGTTGATTTTAAATTGTTAAACTTTTATAGTTAAGTTTTTATTTATTTAATTGTTTTATTTAGTTTGTTAAAAAAATTAAGGTGTTACACTAACTAGGATTTTTGTAATGTAACTCACAATATTCTCTCCCTAGCTTATAAGCTCAATTATCCAAACACTTTCACAACTTATAATTTGTTGAGACATTACATCTTATAAGCTCTTGAAACATCTTATAGGCAGTCTAAGATAATCTTAGCCAAACAACCTCTTAGTCTTTTATCCCAAGATACAATTCACATCCATGCTAATATTTTCATGTCACCTAATTTTGACCAAGATAATAACTGGGCTTTTTTTCGAAACCTTACAGATCATTTATGCACCCCTTGTGATCTAGGTGTGACAGTGCTAATGTTTACCTCATAAAGAAAGTAGTTCCCTCCATATTCCAGGGTGAAACAAATTAAATAAGTAGTAGTTTTGTGAATACTTACTATTGTTAGAGCAATCAAATGTTGAAACCAGAAAGAATAACCCATTGTCCGTAATTTACGAGACAAGAGGGTAAGTAATTGAAGTTTGTAAACAATATAGGGTACTTTATGATCTGAATAAATCAATGAGGTTACCAGTTAAGGCACGGACAACCTGGCAATGGTAAAATGGTTCAATTTATAATCCTTTGAAATGAGTTATGTATGCAAGTAACTCTCATGACTAATACTAGAGGTCATCTTAGCCACAAAGACAAAAACGACACAAAAATCATCACACTTCCTGGCATAGTTACCGTATCTTAGCTCCAAAAGGTCAAAAGACAATAAGCTATATATAAAGAAGAAAAAGTGTAATGCCCAGCAAACAAAACTTCCATAACAATCTTTTAAAGAGATTCCCCACAAGGAACAAACTCAAAAGCATCAACTAAAAGATGTTTCATCAGACAATAAAAAATGAGTCAGACCAAATAAATTCTTTTAAATCGCAGAAGAGTGAACAATACACAATTTTAAGATTTTACCACATAAGAGGGAAAAAGCAATAACTGAGACATAAATTATGCATATTTCAAAATAGAAACCTTGAGATCCCGTGAAGTTGCCCAAACTCTCAATAGAAGCTCAAACGCAGAGTTCAGGAAAGACCTGCACCAAAATGGCTCAGCACAACCTACAGTAATTGTATGCAGAAAATGGTGTAATAATTATGCAGAATAGAGCAAAAGCTAGAAACAAGTCTTACATGACATCACCATCAATAGCTGTATGCAGTGGGAAATCAATGCCATACTGCCAACAGGCCTGACACCACGACTTGAATGCTGAAAGAGGACAAAAACTTTCTTTATGTAAGTAGAGTGTGCTGTAAAGTTTCTGTTGGAGTATCATAACGTGATGGCATTTATACAGTTCTACCAAGTACTAATAAATCAATAAAAACTAGCCTAAAATGGAAAGCAGAAAAAGAAGAGTTAATTGAAACAACAAGCATAAATGACCATTATGATCTTCTTCCTAATCAGAATCTATAGTTTCTAGGTTCTTGTATCACTGGGGTCCTATGTTGCTCGGACTCGGGTGCAGGAATGTGATCCCGACTCTTAACTTTTCCAAATTTAGGATACGGGGACACGGGAAAAAAGGATCCGAAATTAGGACACGGGTGCGGGGACACGTTTGAGCAATTAATACTCCCTCCGTCCCATTACTTTTGGGCACGGAGATTAAGAAATGTGTAGCAAGTAGATAAAGTAGGTTGATGGAAATTATTTAAATATTAGGTATAGAGAGAGAATATATTGCCAAAAAAGGAATGAGACATTTGTAATGGGACATCCCATTATGGAAAGTGAGACATTTGTAATGGGACGGAGGGAGTATTACATTTTTTTTATTCATGTAATAAATAATAAGAAAAAAAAACATTAGATAAAGTACTAAGCATTGCTATAATTATTTAATACACATTAAAAAGTTGAACCCTGAATGGACTTTTTTTTGTCAACAATAGATTCAGGGTTGAGTTACTAATTATTAAACAAATCTGAATGGACTCTTAATTTGAAGTTAGGGTTTCAAATGATTGGGCTTTTTTAAAATAATGTTTGGGTCCAAAAACTAGACCTAGAAACACTAAAATAACTAAAGATAAAGACATTCGCCTTAGTGCAGCCTTGCACCGCCTCAGCCCAACGGAGCGTGGAGGCGCCCATACTCAGAATCAACACAGAGACGGAGATTGAGGCGGTTTGGCGCCACCTCGCCTTGAGGCGCGCCTCAAGGCGATCGCCCCAATCATTTTATGAGAACCATTGCTGAGTCCACGTGAAATATGAAGAACCCAGTGCGTATTCGGCACCCGGCTCCATGTTGAACCCTACGTAGACAGGTACTCTCCCATTTATGGAGAGTCCGAGCATCTGGGATGTAAAAATTGTTTATTCGCCGAGCATGACATATGAAAAGCTAATTCAATTACAAGAATTACGCAATTTCACCCCTACTGTTGAGCACCAAATAGAGTTGTTCATGTCTTCAGTATTAGAATGGTCATGCTAGAGGCATATAGCATCCTTGATTCTCTTGACATTCATTACAATATTGGAACAATAGCAAAAAGAAATCACAAGCTACCTCGTAACATAGATGCAACAAAAGTTAACATACCATTTGCAAAAATAGGCCGATGTATGTCTTTTACATTTCCAAGAATAGGAAGAACTCTAGTAAGTACACCTTTGAGCCGTGGAGCGAACTGAAAAGCTTCACATATAAAAAAAAAATTACATCAACTACCCATTTAAAATTATATATGTATTTGTATATCAGAGCAAAAAAGACTAGAGAAGTAGGAATACCATCAGATGAAGCAAAATCTGCAAGTATTTGAACCATCGCAGGAAGAGCTGAATTTGTCCCAGAGAGATGAAGAAATATTTCTTCCATCATCTGAAAAAGTAAGTAGATAAACATGTATTGTATCTCTGCATCAAAGGTCAACATAGAAGTCGTTGACACTCGTTAACAGTTATGAGTCCTTAGCAGGTTGTGTAGCTCTTGAAAATAGAGTTGGCTAAAATGAGTAGCCATCGAACTGATAACAAATGCAAAATCATTCATGTCAAAGTAAAACTAAAATGTATGCTTTGCTCAAATGACGTACATAGATGATTCAGCTCCAACTCCAAATCAACTACCAATATTAAGGTTATGCAATATTTTTCATTCAAATGTCGAGGATCAAACTTGAAGAAGGTTTTAGGCTATCCAGACGAAATGTGAACATAAGTGCAGAGAAGTACTACGCATAATGGTTAAAGCTCAAATAGGTCAAATGGTAATTAAAAAAAAGGACTATGCTTCATTCGCTGAGTCATCTAAATCGGTCTGAGCAAGGAACTTACAAGGTCAGGCAGGTGCAAACCTAATGCAACAAGTACACCCGATGCAGCCTTTTGCCAATCGGCATTAAGTTCCTGAAGAAGGTAAAAATGAGAAACATTTCTATATTGCATTATCAATGTATACCCACAAACAAATGAAATCATTTGACCAAACAGCATTTGAATCATTAATACGCATTCTAAAAGGAATTTGTAAGTTGTGAACTGGATTTAGACAATTTCAAGCTAAAAAGTATGTGTCTTAAAATATACGATCACGTAGCCTATGCGGCTATGCACTTCAGAGACTTCTATTTTGCCCTGGCACTTCATTAAATTTTTTTATTTTTTATTTGTTCAGGCTATCTGAATATATATAAATAAATGTTAAAATAAGAAAGACAAATGTCCTGAAGTCAACTGAAATTCTGTTACTTTTCTCTAATTTAATTCAATAATCTTCTTTTTTCAGAATCTAAACTAAAACAAAAGTAAACATAAAGCAGATATTTAAATAAAATATAACTTTCCTAGAATTTTGAACTCTTTGCAGTCTACCAGGAACTGCAAATTTCACCCTTCAATATCATAATACATGTGGGTAAAGATTCTCTTATTGGTTTGTTGTTTTGGGACGTGGAGAATGTGCATCCAGATAATATCTAAGCTGACTGCATAGCAGTTTCTTTAGATGTTATCATAACCAAAAGTGACAAAAACTTAGAATACTTGTGACATAGCACATATTTACTGGAACCAGTAGTAGAAACAATAAAATAGCATTTACTGAACTGCAACTAATATAAAACAGTTGAGCAAAAAGTTCACGCTTCATTTCCAAGATATAGGGTGGTCAAAACCCCAAATATGTCTTGTATACAACTTCTATGATAAAAACAAAGGATGCTCCAATAAAAAACTTATCTACTCCGATAATTACAGGATGCTAAAATCAACATTAGAGGTAATAGTTGGATTATAAAATCTTTCTCAATCTCCATTTAGACCCACCCGATAAACCATTATCACCATAAAGGAAATCCAAAAGGCCCAAAACTATACATATGAACAGGGACTAAATCATTTAAAGTGCTCAGACAGCTAAGAAAGAACTAATGAGGCTCACAAATAGCATCTCCATTACTCTCTCAAGAAGCTCAATGAATCTCAAGAGTTGATTTGATTAGATTAAGTTCAGTGTTCTTAAAATCTAGTGCTGGTTCGGAGCTACAAAATTAGACATAGCAGATACGGCAAATAAGGTATCAAATGAACAGCATCTCCATGGCTTTGTCGATAAGATCAATAAAATCTGAAGAGCAGATTAAGTCTAAGTTTGCAGTTGTTTAAGTTTGCAGTTGTTAAACCATGCTGGCTCAGACAGTTAAGCTTTTAGACTTGGCAAAAACAGCTAATAAGGCATTAAATGAAGAGCATTTCCAATAACTCTCTCTATAAGACTAAATAAAACATTAACAATCAGTTAAAGTTTCTACCACATTTTCTGCATAGAGAAGATAAAAGGGGGCAGAGTAAATTAACTCCATGAATGTTACTAGAGGGACACAGAAGGTTCAAACCAGTGTTTAAGCTTGACAAGGTCGCAATGATATTTTTCCACACATGCATGCGTGTGCAACCTAGTTGTTTTGTACCTTGGTTGAGATTATCTCAGCAGAGGCAACTTTAGCAAACTTTGCCATATATTGAGGATCAACATCAGCTTTATTCAACGCACGAATTGCCACAGACATAACTTGAAATAATCCAGCAATTTTCCCAAATCTCTGAAATATAGGTACAATGCTCATTCGTTAATGCTGATATCTTACTACCACTTGACAATTACACAGTTTGTATAAAAACGAAGAGCATAAAACGAGACAGTACCCTTCTACCGCCACGCGACACGGTCGAACAACAATCAAGAACCAGAAGCGGATTCCTGTAGGCATTGAAGAAACCAATTCAAGCTTGAACATGACCCAAACAATTCATTCCATCACGATACAAACATCAACAGGCTCAAATTTCCAATCACTGAAACAAAATGGACAGGCAGGAGCAAGAAATTACACGGAAGCAATGTCCTTCAGAGTAGCGGCCGACGCCTCTCTGACAACCGGCGACTCGTCCGCCAACGACGAGACGAGAACTTGAACTGCCTCTGGGAATTTGAAAAAAACCCCGCACAACAATTTGGAGTTCAAACTATTATGAAGACATAAACGCAAAAATTGGTCGAAATTGAATAGGAATTGTCATCGAGCATACCGGGAGCAGGCACGGAATTGCCGGAGCTAGAAGACGCCATGAACGCCGGAGAAGACTGAGATCGCAGAGGAAATGATGAACAAAAATAATAAAAAGATTAAATAAAAGGAGGAATTAATTTACAATTAGCGCTTAACGGTGCGCTGTCTCTGCTCCTTTTTGACATCTTTTTAATTTTTTATTGTTTACAATTCATCAATTTCATTGCCAGAAAACAAAACTAATTTAACGTTTTACTTTTTATCTGATAAAAATGCAGAAACGTAACTTTGAACATTACAATTTTTTATTTTTATTTTCATTATTTGCCTTTTTAGGCTATTTAATTGGAAAATATGTTATTCAATAATGGCACACTTTTTACAAATCTTTTCCGAATAAAAACTTTTTATAATCTTTGTTTTATAGATCGGGTGGGGGGTTATCGTTGGCCATACCTGATATTTGTTACTCTTTTATCATTACATTTTTGCTTTAACTTATTTAAATATTATATATTAATGTGATGGAGCAGACCTAGAGAGTCCAACCCCATTAATAACACCATTAAAGCTAAAACCTACTCAATTATCAGAATATGAATTTATAATATACCTCTTATTATAAAAATTTTTAATGCCATCTTATATATAAAATAAATCGTGAAGCGATTTTCATATTTGCTTAACATTATTCAATTTACACTGATCATAAAACATCTAGCTATATTCAATTAATGATTTATAGATATTTATTACGAGAGTCTCCGACATCTCATGTCAGTATCTCCATGTCTACAAACATTTGTTGAGGCATGCATAAAGCCATGCAATCCCATCTTCAATTAATTATTGTGACCTAATACACTTGTACACTTTGAAAACACACATATAAAACAAACAACCTAAAGCTGTCACAGTATAAAATCAACTGCATTTAATTATTCTCGGTAAATTTTCATGTGTTGTGAGTGTTGAGCAAGTAGAATGCTCCACAAGTTTTAAGGTCCAAAAGTTCATAATTTCTATTTTTTTAAAGTTCTGAATCTTATGATAGTGCATGCAAGCGTGTCTAGGTTGGAGTTTTTATCATTTGGTATCAAATTAATTTCTTGTGTGCTCTGATATAAAATTAGTTTATCAGTTCTAAATGCAGGAATAATCTAGATTTATTCCAAATTACAATGGTAAAAGACAATGTTTCTGTGAACATTGCCAAGGGAATCCCAGTCATCACTTAAAACCTTTCTTAATCTTCAGATAAAAGATTTGACAGGAAAATCCACAGAGAAATGTTTGTGTATCAAACTACAATAATTTCTACAAATACCACAAATGAGCTAAATGAAATCAAGCTCAACCAACAGATACATGTATCAATAATGACCAGCCAATTTAGACATAATCCATTTCGTGTATAAGAGGCTTGACACCAAAAAACTATTTAACGATGATCAATGCAAGACCAAAAGTTCCAACTTCACAAGAATACCCAAGATAACTGGCCAATTTTGAATAGTTAATCAACCAGAACCGATCATCTACCCACCGTGGGCATGCATAATATGCCCACCATGATGTGGCAATTGTAATTATAGTAAGATAATTTTAATTAGAGTAAGATTTATTAGTTATTTTTCCTAATTAAAATTGTCACATCAATGGTGGGCACGTTATGCTTGCCCACGGTGGGTAGGTGATCGGTTCTGGTTAATCAACTACTTTGATATATTTCTCTCCCTACCAGCTATGATACAAACTATACATCTAAAGCAGGCATCTCAAAGACTGGAGCAGTACAATGATAACCATTGAATCATCTAGTAGTAATTACAGCGATGTATTATTTGATGAAAATTTTAAAATTCAAAACGAATGTAGGAAGAAAGTAATGGCAAACTCCAAACATCAAGAGATTCGAATGACTACCAACATCAACCAGATTGCTAATTCTGAATTCTGACATGCTTACACCTGTTTGTACAGTACTTTCCAACTGAAAAAATATATATCTAGTTTGTTAAGTCGTGATTTTTTTCAAGATTAACTGTCTGGTGTTTTGAGTAAAGAGAATATTCAGGTGGAATATTAGATTCCATTCATTGTGTTCATATAATATTAGCAAATAGGTTGAATCAGGCATTCTATAACCAAAAACAATTTACAATAACAGAAAATTTGATAAAAGGAGATGAACTAGAATCAGAAACGATCACCTACCACCGTGGGCATGCATAACGTGTCCACCATGATGTGACAATTGTAATTAATTATAATAAGATAATTTTAATTAGAGTAAGATTTATTAATTAATTCTCACATCAGTGGTGGGCACACTATGATTGCCCACGGTGGGTGGGTGATGCCGTGATGGGTTCTGAAACTAGAATACCCCATTGTTGCTGAGTTGAGTTGTGAAAACGCAGGAGCCCTAATTCGAGTTCATGATAAATTGGGGCTCACTTTTTATGTTGGGCTTTCCAGCCCAAAACGAGGTGACTTGTTGGGCTTCACTCGCTATGTCATCTCACTTTATATAATCATTGTTCATCCCAAAATCATTATCAGTACATCCATCTTATGTTTGAGAAATGTTTTAAAAATACATTTTTATTTATAACAGAGTTTACAGAGGACAGAAATTTACAAATGCAATGTTGCTAAAATTCTTTTTAAATACTATTACAAACTTCAACCTTAACAAAGTAAATAGCATCAAATCCTACAAAACTAGTACAAAGTTTTTGTGTTAATTACTTGCAACCAGATAAATGCAATAAATTGTGAACATTATTGATTCATAGATGAAGCAGCAAAAAGCAACAAGCATATAAATTGGGCAGTAAAATTGTGCTCAAACATACTGCATTTTCTCAGCATTCACTCTTGGTTGTGAAAATCACACTTTGGCATGTGGTTACATATCTATATAATTATATTCCATACGTATACATACAACTCCCACTCCTTCTTTCTTGCACAATGCCCCATTCCTAAATGCAGTATACAGGAGCTTTGACAGGACGATAAACGAAGGGTCTCACGGCATGAGAATTGCCAGAGGGGTGGTCGTAACTGAACTTGACGCCCGCACTTCCATCTCCCAGATGCGTGCAGTGGCTGTGGAAGCTGCTGATCGGCCTCGCCAGACAGGCATCCCAACGCTCACTCTCTGGCATCGTCTCAGCCACCGTGTACATCCCATTTGAATTTGTGAACGCCTGGTAGTTCAGGACTTCCCCGGACTTTGTTATGCAGAGCACTGCCACCTCAGCTCCTGCACAAGAAACGGAAAACTCAGGATAACACGATGTAAAGATTTGCTTATCCGTTGAAATGCTAACCGGGCAGATGGAAACAGACAAGGTTAAACATCCTATATTCGAAAGTAAAAGAGAGCATAGCACTGCAATTCATCCTTCAGCTCTACAGCTCTATCAGGTTGTTGATTGAACTTGGTAAGCAATGGAAAGAAGATGAAAAAGTACTCGATCCTTATAGAGTCTATCTTGGAACCAATGTATTTTCATATAAGAGTGAAAAAGCCATCATATCCTCATTTTGCCCCCTATGTTTCGACAGTTCAAATCCTTTGACAAACGGATTCAAACCCTTTACTTCCTTCCCAGTAGAAACCAACAGGCTCTCTTCTAGTGAAAACACAAGTCACTAGTATACAATAGTTCATCCCAAATCTTCGAGATTAGTATTAACAACCGTCACTAACAAAGTAATTTCAGCAACTATGCATCCGAGCTATCAACAAATCATTCTCACAAAAAACCAAATAAGAGAACCACATCACACGAAAAAACACATTCTGATTTTTTATCATTCAATCAACCAACAGCAATGTATATCTAGCTCGCCGACAAATTCAAACACCAATAAATGACCTAAATCGACAGGGAAAATCAAACATTCAAAATTCAAAGTAGAAAATAAATCTGAGATGGGCAGTTGGGACTTACCTGCTAAAACGTGATCTTCGGGGCCGATGGAGGAGTCGGCGCACACGTCGCACACCACTCTGCCGTGGATTTCGCCGGTCCATGACTTCACTCCTTCTGCCATCAAAATTGCCATCAAAACCACCGCAATCAGAAGCATCGACTCCATTTTGGAAATTTCAGGCGCAAGATCGAAGCAACTTTTATGAACGATTGATTTTGGATTAGATATTTGACAAAATTAATAAATTCAACAAATACCGCCAATGAGCAATGTTGTGAAATTATATCAAGTGACCAGGTGTCGGACGATCTAACTGTCACCCTTCTATATTTCCTCAATCCTTTGAAGTCTCAGTCACTTCCAGATGATCCCGGTATCTGATGTCAAGAAACTGGAGATGGAAGTATATAAAAAGGAGGTATTTTCCCTCCACTTTTTCGGTTTTTTCCATCTTGCACCTAGGTGCATTGTACCTAGGTGCTGGATGGCGACACGTGTCCTTCCATTTTAATTCCCTTTATTTTTATTATTTGCTTTGTTTAACTCAACCCAGGTTCATTTAGTAGGCTCCACAATCCCAGCTGGCAGCTCATTAGTATATTTGCTATTATTTTTTTGTAAGGCCTAAAATATCGGCGGGCCCCACAATAAGCTTCCAAGGGAAGCTTTGTTTCATTTCAGACGATTTTTTTCCCTATCTAAAGTTTTTAGAATTTTTACTGTCAATATTTTTTCCCGCTTGTTCGTCTTCACTCCCGGCGATTCCAGTTGAAGGTGTTGCGATTGTAGTTGGTTGTTTTTGGTTTTGCGAATTTCATCCTCGGGTCCGACGTTTAGGTCCGACGTTAGTTCCTGTGTTGTTCGGCATTTTGAAGGGTAGGATTTGGAAGTTCTTTCGTCTCCCGCCGTTGCCTCCGGCGACTGTGTCCGTGGGTACGGAGCAATTTCTCCCTCTACAGGTGATTCTAGTTCGTAAGGGTTTCCAACCATTGGTGGTTCGCCTTCCGCCCAAGGCTCCGGCGACTTCCTCCACCATTCCTATGTACGAAAATTTCAGAGGTATCTCTTTTTCATTATTCTGTGAATGAGTTGAATCTGCTCCTGGGGGCTTGTAATTGTTGAAATTTTATGAGGAAAATTTTGAGAATGGAAAGCTCTCAACAAAATTCAACTAAAAAGAATAGACTAGCAGGGTGGTTCTCACTTGCCGAGTTTGAAGGTGCTTAAAATGTTTTTTTAGGCAAAAGGTGCTTAAAACCTTCTTTCAGTCTTGTTATATGGTTCCACCTTTCTCTTATCTGTGTTTGAACTCTGAATATGCAGCTGTAGAGATTTCTTTGAAAAAAACTCCCGTTGATACTAATAAAGAGAGCTATCATGATGGAATAACTGTAACCACTAAGGAATATGCTGAAGATTTGGACAAAGAGATCATCAATTACGATGAAGTACGAACTCGTCTTCGCCGTCTAGAATTTGAGCTCACAAGAGCTCTGTGCTCCATTAGATCTAAACGGGAGGATAGTATTTCATAAGAGGTGCACAACATTGTCTCTGTAACTTTCACTTTTGGCGTTTATTTTACCTGCAGTGGTGCTCCCATATGAGTTAGTGCAATTGCGGTAATTAGTGAATAAGAAAGCACTGCCATCTTAAGTGATAAGTTGAGCTTTATATGTTTTGTACTCCATATTTTTCATCATAACTAGATTAATTTGAAGAATGAGAGTTCACCACTCAGACCATAAAAAATTTCATGTGTGCCCGTCATTTAGTTGAATTTTGTTAAAAATTTCCATCGGCAACAGTTGTGTTGTTAATTTTGACAAAAAAAATGCCAAGTTAAGTGGGCTGTGGAAACTTTAGAGTAGCCATTGTGGATAAGTGATGTGTTTTTGGATTTGATGTGATGTACAGAAGGATGAGAAGATCAAAGTCTGGCGTGTTTTCAATAACCTTGAAGTTGTATCCGGGCAAATACGAGGTAAGGTTGTCGGCACAACTTGACTACCTTACTTCTCTAGTCTTATACTCAAAAGTGTTCCATTATCTTGCAGATCAAATTCATAGTTAATGGACAATGGAAACTCGATCCTCTGCGCCCTACCGTCAACAACAATGGACATCAAAACAACCTTTTCATCGTTACATGAATCTGTACAAAATTTGTTTGCACTTACAGATAGAAAAATACCCCAAAAAGCTGGTGTACAACATGCAATGATTTTATTACCATACATATGAGTTATTTGTTACTTTTATATTATTTTCATTTTTCTTACTTTGGGGTAAGAGTCGAAGCCTTACTTTTATAAGATCCTAACCAATAAATTGAGTACATATTCTGTGTAGTCATATGGCAGGTCAGCTAATAACAATGATAGTGTAGAAGTTTATCTGTTTTTCTATGAGGTCAATATTCATATATGCTGAAGAAGTTAATTTTTGTCCTTGTTTTACCCTACGGGAAAGGTGATTTTATATGTCCCTCGATCATTGCTGATATTGTAGGATTGTATGAACTATTTTGAGATTTTACTATTTATTGGTCGAAGTAAAGTAACTGTATCTTTCTAAGTGCTAGAGAAACGCCTTGGACCGTAAAGATTGTTGCTAGACAGAGCAAGAGAGATCAAGTTCTTGCAGCTTTTGATGGAATGAGGAATGGTGTTTCAGGCAGAGATTCTTGGCTGCTGAAGCACTGAATCCATTGAAACAGAGATTCTTGCGAGGATCAAGGTTCCTCTCTATTTTGAGGAATGGTGTTTGAGATGGAGATTCTTGGCTGTTGAAGCACTCAATCCATTGAAACAGAGATTATCACTTATCACCAATGGTTGTATATATTATCTTAGGATTGTGATAGATTGTGCATTTATCACTAATAAAATTGGTTTTGTTTCAAGAAGAAAATTTAGGGTATTAGGGTACCCGCATACCCGGTCGATTTTTAATTTTTCTTGTTTGCATGATCTTTAAAATTTTCACAAATCAACATTCTGCATGTGCCAATGATTCCATAGACCCCATAGTACATAAATGTGCCAATACTTTAAACATTGTTCCCATAAATGGAGGATTGTATCACAAAGTAACATCACTTTATATTATTTCAATCCAAAAGCATTTCAGTTATCATACTTCCCATTAAGCAAAACGAAAGAAAACTGGATATATAATACAACAATTACAAACAAAGTTGTTGCATTAGAAAAACAAAAAAAAAACAAACTAACTCACAAACACTCCAAGAAGCAAGTTTTAACTAAAATAGCTAATATGCCAAAACGACAGGCAATAAATTATTGCTCGATCCAAGTCCGCAAACTCCCATGACGTAGTTTGAACATCCCCAAACTTGGGGCAATGATGTGAAGTGGCTGTCAGCATTTGACTCAGTTAATGTGTAGGTGCTAAAAAGCCTTTGTTTGCGCAAAGAGAACTGTTGGATTTGGGAAGAGTATTGTTTTTTCACAGCTGATCTTAATGTAGAACATCCAATGTAGATGGAATCCCCAAGCGAGAAAGCTGACTGCACATCCACTCCGACTTTAGGTATCTTAAAAGCAATGCCTTAAGGTTGCCAGAAATCTAGAACATTAATGGAATCTGAAGTGCAGAATACTCCATCATTACCTTCTGTTTCTACTGAACTAATCCTGCATAAAATGTATAATTTAGTAGCCTCCATGAATCTGCCCTGAAGGAACTCAACGTCGAGCAGAAAACGTACTCAAAAATCAAAATTAAAAGCAAAAAGAGTCATGTGTTGACAGACACACACACACATAATGATAAAATAAAGAGTTTTTATGAAGGGGTCCACAAGGTTTATACCACCATTGTTGGTTTTCAACAGCCATAGCAGTAGACAAAGTTAATCTTCCATGCATTGTGTTGTTCGACAGAGGAGCAAGGGTTGTTCTTACACGAGATCTCTATACAAAACATATGTTCAGGAATCACGCATGTTCTTTACAACAATAGATAACGATAAAAATGCATTGGTATACAAAGCAATGATAATAGAATGTTTGAAATCTGAATCAACAAGATGCAGTATAGTAAAAAGAAGGGACTAATAATGATCAAAATATGATAAGTTGGAATTGATTTCTTGTTGTCTATTGCCCTCTTAAAGTCTGAAACTCATCAAGAGAATTCACGCCAAACAAGTCTACAAGATCTGGAAGCGAAGCAATATAACAGAATGGGCTGGTCATTATGAGCACCGTAGATGCAATTATTATTGCAAAAACTAAAATTGTTACTTGGTCAAAAAAATTTATATAAGTTAGATTTTTAGATTGCAAAGATTCCAAAACGATTACCAATCATTGGAGAATTTTAATGGATAGTGGAAAGAAGAAAGTAAAAAATAATTAGTAATACTTTAACGGATAAACTAGAAATCATACTACATATCATCAACGACATACAAACGTGATAGTTAAGAAGAAGGGTTGTGACTCACGAGATTTCCGGAACCAACAGTGCAGAAGCCATTAACGATGTCGACAAGCACCAATCCGACCTTCACATCAGCGGAGAGAAGAAGAGTTTCCTAATTACCTGTGAAGGTTGGGGTTTCATTGCTTGAGATAGCAAAATAATAGATGCATACACAAATGCCTTGAAATGAAACTAGGAAATAAAATATAAGTGCTTTCAAAAGTAAACAAAATGTAATATCAAATTAGAACATGATTAGGTTCGTTTAAATATGTGAAGTTGTTAATACATTATCATTATATCATGCCTTTCAATCACGGACTACTATGTGTTCGGCAACAGGTAAGAAGTATAACTAATTAGTTGGAGTTATTAGGAATAGAAAATGTTTCTAACAATGGATAAATTGAAATTGTATATTCCATGTTGGTAATAATTTATTGTGTTCTCATAATAGCCAATGCCTTCAAAAAACCTTAGCAGACTACTATCATAAATCACTAAACTTAGGGTGATCACTAAAAGCTATCACTCTGTTCAAGTTTGATGACAAAATGCAGATGGAATTCCCTAAAGAAGATCACATGCAGCACAGGAGAAAGCAAAGCAAAGTCCAAGCTACCTCTATCAGCAGCATATTCTGGAGTCAAACCGTTGGCTACAGCCGAGGGCAGAATCGCCGGCAACGTGCTGGCCTCTCGTCATCCTCTCCACCATCACTATCAGCAAGATCATTCTTGCTGAACGTTTTCTCTTGGGTGGCACATCAACATTTCCCACCACCATCCTCGACAATCAACGATTGAGTTATAACTAGAATACTAGGTAATCAGTAAAAAAAAAGCCATAGATCTAGCTCAATTCGCCATTAATTTGCCTAATTAAACCGAATCGACGCAAAAAAACATACTATAACATTTTGCAACTAAAAAACCTATAAATATCTAACTACACCAAGTGAAGGAAAAATAAAATTGAATGAAAAAGGGAAACACCGAACGGCGAAACGACTCACAAAATGCGAAGAACGCCGGAGCCAACGCCGGAAGGGAAACCCACGGAACTGGAAAGGCAGAAATGCCGGGAGAGGAAACAAAACGCGTCAACAACGCCAGACCCAACTCTAACCCTTCAAACGCCGGGAAGATGTCTCCGGCAAGGATCCCAAAGCAGTCGTTGACGAACTTGGTGAAGATTGATGAAAAATGACGAACACAGCCACCTTCAAGCTTTCCTCCAAAAAAATGACGACCTCAGTTTTTCCCACAATATTTGTCAAGTTCAAACTAAAATGAGACCCACCTTCTAAATTCAAAAAATATTGAATGCTAAGCTTCCCTTGGAAGCTTTACCAATAGTGGGCCAGTTATTAAAAAAAAAATGAAATACCTAATCACATGCCCGACTGGCATGTGGGGCCTACTAAAGGGAACCAAGGTTGAGTTAAACAAAGCAAATAATAAAGCTAAAAGGAATTAAAATGGAAGGACACGTGTCAATCATCTGGCACCTAAGTGCAATGCACCTAGGTGCAAGATGGAAAAAACCCACTTTTTCACTCCCTTTCTCTTTCACTTATTCTACCAATTTTTTTTATTATTTGTCTCTCCCCTTTTTTATAATTTAGTACTCCAGTAATTATTTTTCTTACATCATTAAATTTAACTCATGAAATAAGTATTTAATATGCATCTTAAATTTAAATTTGTGATAAGATCTTAAATACAATATAAAAATTTTCAAAAAAAGTAAGGATGGCTTCAATCATAAACTACATTTTTTTAAAGTGTCACATCATTTTGCAGTGGATTTTCCAACTTCCTCGCCGTCATCATCATCAACAACAACTGGAATTTGTGAAGAATGCTGAGGAAACTGTGAGCTATTTTCTTGAAATTGATTTGGTGGAGGCATGAAATAGATAGAAGGAAAATTGGATGAAAATTGTGGATGAAAACTTGATCCAGTAGGAGAATTGAATGGAAATTGTTGAGGAAAATTTGAACCACCAGGAGAGTTGAATGGACATTGTTGGGGAAAATTCGAAGACATTTGGTAGTTGTATGGAAATTGTTGTTGAGGGTAGGACATGTGATGGTATTGTGAACTTGAAAAATAGAAACCTTGAATTTTTTAGGATCTTGAATTACTAGAATCAGAATTTTGGAAGCTCGAATCCGCCATTTTACTTATGAAAATGAAGTGAACAATAAAAGGAAAAAAAAATGAAGTATTGAAGAGTTGTATGAAAATGAAAGAATAAAATGAGTATATATAGAAATTTTTAAGAATTAATCCGTTATAAAAATTTATCTGTTACAAGTAGTTAAAGATAGCTGTTTCTCAACAAAGCAATATATATATATATACACACATAGGGTTAGCTTCTATGGAGACCACTCCCCTACATAGAGAACAAAGATCAAATCATGTGCGTCGATCTTGCTTAATCTAACGGTTCATATAATTTCCTGATTTGATTTTTCATGTAATTAAATATTGGTTAATTAAATACACTGAAATCTGGGATCACGTTGAATAAATCCCGAAAATTTCGAAACTTCCTGTTCTGAGACCTGATCCGTCAATGAACATAATACGTGAACATTATTATGTTAATTTGTTTTCCTACGAAAATATCGACGAACATTAATATGTTCATTTATTTTTTTACGAAAATATCGACGCACATTAGTATGTTCATTTATTTTTTTGTGAACATATCAACGAAAATTAGTATGTTCATTAGCTTTTTTACGAATATATCAACAAACATTAGTATGTTCATTTGTATTTTCTACGAACACTAGGATGGAAATAAGAGTTATTCACGTAACAGACTCTTCATCAAATTAATATTCCATAAATAAAGGATTTGATTGCCTATATCTATGACAATTAACGAAAATAACAAATCTTCACCAGATGAATCATCACCCTTGCATATAGCAAGATCGACGCATAGAATTTGGTCTTCGTTCTTCGAATTTTTGATGGTCTCCATAGAACTCTATCATATATATATATATATATATATATATATATATATATATATATATATAGGGGGCGGTTATTCAATAAACCACCCTTATTTTAAGAATTACGAACCAGCAAAAATGCATGAATTTTATGTATAACACGCATGAATAAACTGTATAAAGGCATGAATTGCGAAAAATAATTTTTTGCTACCTTTGAGATTCGAACTCAGGACCATGAATTTATCCAACAAGGTAATGAATCAACCGTAGATCTTGATGATCTAAGGGCTGAAAATGGTTCCTAATTTATATTTTAAGAAGCGTTTTTATTTTAGCCTTCCCCTATATATATATATATAGGGTTGGGTTCCGGTAGCATCCAAGCTTATAATAGATCCGTAGATCCAAATCTAGACCACACATTTATGACATGTGGCGCATCAAGATGGTGACACGTGGCAATGCATTTCAAGGCAAAATCTGGAGAGTGGTAAAATTGGAATGTAATTTTCGAAATAAAAAAAAATAGATTTTATCAAAATAGGTATATTTTAGATGCATAAAGTTTCATACGAGAATGCATGAACTTTCATATAAAAATGCATAAAGTTTCATATAAAAATGCATAAGATTTCACCCCACCCCAACCCCACCCCCCACACCCCTGAACCCCACCCCCACCCACCCCCACCCACCCTCTACCCCCCCACCCCCCACCCACTCCCCCCAAAAAAAATTATTTTTTTAAAAATTGATTTTCTGACCACTGACCCTCCCACCCCCACCCACCCCCCCCCAAATTTTTTAATTTTTTTTATTTTTTTAAAAATTGATTTTCTGGCCACTGACCCTCCCACCCACCCCAAAAAAAAAAAATTTTTTTGAAAAATTAATTTTTACATGCATAAAAAAATTACATGTTTTACATGCATATACTTTCACAAAGAAATGCATATACTTTCACACAAAAATGCATTACATTTTTTGAAAAAATATAGTAATTTTTTTTTTGGGTTGGAGGGTGGGTGGAGGGGTCAGTGGTCAGAAAATCAGTTTTTTTAAAAAAAAAAAATTGGGTGGGGGGTGGGGCAGGGGTGGGGTGGCGAAAATATCAGATTTATTAAAATGAAATGAATTTTTTTTATAATTTAATGCATTTTTATGTAAAATCTTTATGCACTTTTGTTTGATTTTATATGCATGTGAAACATGACTATTTTGGGGGTGGTAATGGGGAGGGTTGGGGGGTGGTGTGGGGTGGGTTGGGGGTGGTGTGGGGTGGGGTGGTGAAAATACCAAAACTGTAAAAATCAAATGCATTTTTCTGTTCAAAGTCATGCATTTCATGTTAAAAATTTATGCATCTTTGTGGAAAACTATATGCATCTAAAATATATCTATTTTGAGAAAATATAAAAAAATATTTTTTTTAATTATTAAATCCAAAAATTACATTCCAATTTTACCCCTCTCCAGATTTTGCCTTGAAATGCCTTTATGCATCTAGATGCGCCACATGTCATAAATGTGTGGTCTAGATTTGAATCTACGGATCTATTATAAGCATTGGATATTACATGATCCCATTCCTATATATATATATATTTCGAATTTAAAAAGCTGCATATGTATTTTAACATATATATTTCAAAGGGAAAAAAACAAAACAAATAAAATGGAAAGCTTGGGTATCGGCTGAAAACAAGAAATTGGTGAAATGGGCCCATCCACTATCGGCCGACATCAACAAAATTGAGCAAATGAGACCCACGTTGTCAGCCCAAACCTGGTTCCCAGTTGGGAGCTGGTTTCTCCTTTTTTTTTTTGGAAACTAGTTTTACTTATCCGCAATGGTAGCTTTAAATTTAGGAAAGTAGTTTTTGGAACCGTGGGAGGCACCCTAAGTTACGAAAAAATTAAAAATTAAAATATTTTATTTTCCCTCCATTAAAATTTCACAATATTTTTTTTTATTTATGTTTGTGTATAAAAATATTTATTCATGTATTTATTATAACATGTAAAACTCTATAATAATAATGTGTAATGCTAATTTTCATTTTTAAACAATTTCAAATTATTTAATAACTATAATTATCTTGCACTTTATACAAAGATGATATTTTACGTTTTTAAATTCAAGATTTTGCTAAGTAATTGATGTAAATTATATTTATTTTATTTTTAAAATATATTTTATATTTATTATATTTTAATTCTGTTTAATATTTATATTTATTTATTTAAACATATCATTAATTCTAGTATTCACTGTGCATCACACCGATCGACATACAAGCGGAGGTGGAAGAGGTCATTTTACATGAATTCTTGTTAATTTCATTCATCCACAAAGTGATACTACCTCCGTCTCATTACAAATATCCAATTACTTTAGATATAAAAATTAAAAAATGTGTCATAAGTAGATAAAGTGAGTTGATGAAAATTATTTAAATATTAAGTATAGAGACATATTATATTATAAAAAAAACTGACCCGTCTCATTATAAAAACTGGAACATTTATAATGGGCGGATGGAGTATGATACTTCCTATTTATGATCACAAATTGAGACGAAATTTTCGGTGCAGGCTTTAAGCATATCGAAAGCTTCTCTAAGATCAAATTCTGCTTTGACCAATGGCCTGCTGAATCGCATCTATTATATAATAGGATTAAGTCTTAACCTATGTGGCATATCTAAAATCTCACCATTTCAAAATTTACCATATATAATCTTCATCATTTATTAATTAATTAACTATTACATTCAATATAAAGATTCATTAATCATAATAAATATAATTAATAATATATATATATATATATATAATATTAACATTACATATAATCTAAATTAATAAATTTTATTATTTATTTTTTCTAGATAAAAATTAGATTTACATGTCTGATAAGAAAAAAATTATAATCTATATACGATAAATTATTTTAATTGAATGTTAGTGATTAGATGTATATTTGTTATTAATTTTATATTTCTCAATAGCGTACATATTATATGTATATATTGCAATATATTATATTATATACATATATATATATATATAATATTTATATTCTTAATTTTCAATAAAATTAATTTTGAATTAAGTTTGAATTGAGACATGCACGTATATGTAAATTATAAACGGGTCCGGTCATTGATTTACATGTTTGCATAATAAGGCACAAATTCTATAAACTGATTACTTTAAAACAAAATCTTATTATATGTATATCAAAATAATTAAAATTTTATTTTTATTTTTTATAAAATAAATCCATACATTTTATTTATATAGGGAAGAAAAATATATTTTTCATTTCTGCAAACTTTATTTGCTTCTGTTCGTCCACTACTACAACAACAACAACAACAACAACAACAACAACAACAACAATAATAATAATAATAATAATAATAATAATAATAATAATAATAATAATAATAATAATAATATCTATTCTATAATACGATTAGGCCATAGCCTACATGGCAGACCTCAAATTCTTTCTTTTCAATCTCAATCTGCAACGTGGCATTTGAGAATCCAATTTATATATTCTCATTCTCACTTTTAAAACAAAAGTCAGGCCTCCCTCTTCCTCACGCCTCCATTTTCCTCACCCCATCGCCGCCGTCCCTGAATCAGATCGGCATCGTCTCCCCCTTCACTGTCTCTCTCTTCTCTCAATCCTCTTCTCTGAATTAAATTGAGCCCTAATTCCCCCCCTTAAACTGCCCGCCTCTCTCTCCCTCTAAATTCAGGCGTCGTCGCCGTCCTAAGGACGGTGTTGCTCCGCCTCATCTCTGACTCCCTCTTCCATTCCTTAATTAGTTCGATTCTGTTTCCACTTCTTAAACCCATGAGAATTCTTCATTCGAAGCAATTAATACAAGATCCCTAAGATTTCTTTTTCCTATAACCCGTTGTCGTTCCTTCTTCTAAACTCAGGCGAAATAGTCGCCGCTGAACTTGCGGTTCGTCCGCTGCCGAGTCACCGCTGAGTTGAGCTGCCAGAGCAGAGATGCCAGAGCCAGAGCTAGCCAGAGCAGAGATGCTAGAGCCAGAGCTAACCAGAGCAGAGATGCCAGAGCAAAGCTTCCAGAGCAGAGCTGCCAGAGCAGAGTTGCCAGAGCAGAGCTTCCAGAGCAAAGCTGCCAGAGCCAGAGCTTCCAGAGGGCCAGAGCCAAGTTGCCAAAGCAGAGCTGCCAGAGCAGAGATGCCAGAGCTAAGTCATTAAAGTTAGAGCCAGAGCCAAGTCGTCAGATCCAGAGTCAGAGCTAAGTCGTTAGAGTCAGAGCCAGAGCCAAATCGCCAGATCCAGAGTCAGAGCTAAGCTATTGGAGCCAGAGCGCGGAGCCACACGCCAGAGACAAATCGCCAGAAGGCGGAGCTATTTAGCAGAGCGGAGCCAAAGAGTAAAAGTCTGCCCCAAGGAAGGAAATCCAGAGCTACTAGACAGAGCGGGATGATGAGGACAGAATCCAGCTCTGTAATTAGGAGATAACGACCTGACAAGTTATAATCTAATAATAGTCTTAATTAGTTTAATGGCGAGCATGCGGAATAGATGACCAAACGAATTTACTACTTTACCCCGACTGTAATGCCTATAAATACCTACGATGATGAAATAAAGCACACACTCTCTCTTTTACTGCTTTAAGATCTCTTCTCTTTCCTTTCTCTAGAGTTTGAACTAATAAAATTACATATATAAATAAAATATCTAAATTGTTAGACTTATGTTTGTTAGATAGTTGACAATTGGAGTCAAGGTTGAATATAATTTCATATTTGATGATGCTCTCTCAAACTCTAGATGAGATGATGCTCAAAACTCCAGACGAGATGATGCTCTTTCAAGTTTTAGACGAGATGATTCTCTTTCAAGTTTCAGACAAGATAATGCTCAGAAGTTAGAGATGATCTGGCAAGTTTGCGACGAGATGATGCCCACAACTTGGTTGGTCTTAAAACTCCAAATGATACGATGTTCGATAAATCAGTTATGGTCTTTTAAATATCAGGCGAGATTATTTTCATAATTAGTTATGCTTTTAGAAGTTCGGAATTATATGATACTCACAATTCAATTATGATTTTTCAAACTCCATATAAAATTATGGTCAAAAGGCAAAAATAAAAATAAAAATTGAACAAAATTAATAAATCTTGTAACAACAAATGCAACAAATCAATCCGCCATCATACCTATGTCAAATTTATATGTATTTCTACTCTTTTTTTTTTTCTTACGCGTTAACTTTTTATAAAATTTCATATGAAAACTAATGGGTATTTTTATGATCTCAACAAAATTAATAATTTAATTGCTAAAAGTTGTTGAGATTAATATAATTTAAAATGTATTACTAATTTAATTTAATTTAATTAATTATATAAATAATTTACATAAAAATTATTTTATATAATTATCATAAAAATAACATAAAATATATAAATTACAAAAAATATGTACCCGTCGAATTTCGACGGGTAATACACTAGTATTAAACAAATAACCAAAGCAAGAAACTTGAGTCCAATTCCAGGTTAAAGCAAATTGCATTTTCACTCTTTTAGTGTGCAAATTTTTGTCTGGTATTAGAAGATTTAACGAGGGAAAAACGCTTTTGTTTATTGTTAATATTTTTGAGGTTTAAATGGTTTAAATTTTAAAATCGTTTTATTTTATTTTAATTCTATTGATTTGTCAACAAAAAAAAAAAATAATAATTCGACACATATATTCAGGAAAGTTAAATTAGAGATGAAAGAGAGTTGACCCACAAACATATAAATTTGATATGTATTTAGATCCTACTTAATGTGGTCAACTTTATTTGACTTCATTTTAAATCTATTTTAAATCAAATTTATTTATTTTTATAAAACCAAACTTCTGCCAGCAACCTCTCTTCCACTGCCATCCTCAGCTCCACTACCATCCTCTATGTCGCTGCTACAACACCGCATCACCGCCTCTTTCACCAGCCCCACCCCCCTCTCGACCAACCCAACACCATCTCGCAATAAGACGAAGGTACTAATATTTATAAGAGCATTAACATTGGAGAGCTAAAGGTGAGCTCTTACATATGGTCCCCATCATTTAAGAGCCTACCTCCACTATGAGAGTCGGGAGAGCCAACCTTGGCTCTTAAATTTATAAAGAGGGGGTTCGGCAATGGGAGGGTGCACAGCACGCGCCCAACCATTTCAACAGTTGAGCTCGGAGCGCTGCAGCGGAGGAGGCTTGCGAGCCTTGGGCGCGACAATGGGGGGACCTCGCGAATTGGGAGGCTCGAGCCCAATTCCAAACCCCCATGAACTCTGAGTCCCCATTGCAGATGCTCTAAGTCATTTGATTCCATCCTAACATAATTGAAGGACCGGGACCCCGGGCACGGTGTACCCATTCCTTGAATTAATGACTGTCAGGAAAATAAAAGTGGGGGGCACCCTTATAATAAAAAGATTTCCCGTGTTCGAATTTGACACATGAAAAGCATTTACTCAGTTTTGAATGCTAACATTTTGGATTGATTATCCTATTTGATATTTTAGTTTATTGTGCCATTTTGAGAAATATTTATTCACAAGAAAGCATTTATCAATTTGATATTAAAGTAGCACATATTTTTAATTATTAAATATTTTTATCTTTATTATTTATAATGATATTTTCAATATTATCTTTTCAATAAGATATAAATTATGTAAAATAAATTTAAATAACTGAAATTATCAATACATAATCGAGTATTTTTATCCTCGTTACTAAGATATATTCAATCTCATTATTTTAGTGAGATATAAATCAAATAAAATTAATTTAATTGAATGAAATCATCAATACATGATTGGATATTTTTATCCTTATTATTGAAATATGTGTAATTCAACTCTTTTAATGAGCTATGAATCAAGTAAAATTAGCTTAAACTATAAAATTTCAATACATTTTAATAAACAATAAATTACTAATTTATATTATTTTTTTTATACAAGCATACTTAAAAGTTAAAAGTAAACACTCATGAATAGAATTATAGATTTGGTCTGTAGACAAGTAGGAACTAATTGCCACTAAATATTATAAATGAGGTTTGACTAAAGTCGCCACCACATTTGATTTCTTTTTTAAAATGCCGGCACATCTACGTTATGACTACTGAGTAGTGACTACATAGAATTTGCCGCGCGTTGAAAACCGACACACCCACTGAAATCAAGAGAGAGAGAGAAAGAGATAATGGATAGATATGCGGTGTTGAAGACAGCGGTGGAGACGGCGGAGCTGGTGGATGCGCACGCGCACAACATTGTGGCGTTGGATTCCACCTTTCCTTTCATCTCCTGCTTTTCCGAGGCCACCGGCGACGCCCTATCCTCTGTACCTCACACCATTAATTTCAAGGTGATATATAACTAAGTTTACATGAAATTTGCTTAAACTTAGCTAATATGACTATTTAACTGAAGAAGATGAGTCGAAATTGAGTTTCCTTTGCATATTATTCTTTGGCGCGTTTAAGTAGAATATAGCAAAAAAACAAAAAATGGAGGAAGTAACTGTGGCTGAAAGCCGCATATTTTGATTTCTCATAAAAAATAAATTTATGAATGGATGCGTTGTTGATTTGGTTGAGGTTGCGCGCATGGCATTTATTGTTTACTAAATTATGATTCTATTATTCCGGGGATAAATGTGGTGCAAATGCAACACCTGATGTAGCTGTTAGATTTATAATAAAAACCGAATGTGTGCTACAATAACAGACATTGCATTTATACTAACTGCTATAAGCCGGGTAATCACCCTAAATATATTTGTGCTCATGGCAAGGGGAAATCTGTTATGCCACATGGGGTCTACAGATTTTCTTGGAAGGTTTATGTTTCCAATTGCCTTTATTGGACCAACAACAGGCAGAGGCACATTTTCGTGGTTTAATCAGTACCGCAATAATATAAATTTGAGGTTTCTTGTGGAAAAAATTATAGGCAACTCTTAGTTTTTGGTCATATCTCAAATTCGTGCACTTTAGACATTTAATTGTTGTACGTGAAAATAAATAAATAAAAAAGAAAATTCAGTCATGTTAGTTTGATAGATTCTAATAAAAATTTCTCAATTGCTACTTCATTTTAAGTTTTCCAATACCAACTTGCAGTAGTCTGTTCTTTTTTTTTTTTTTTTTTTTTTTAAACACATTTTTTTTGTTTATACTATCAGAGAAGCTTGAAAGAACTTGCTAAACTTTATGGCTCCAACTCATCATTGGACGTTGTTCAAGAATATCGGTCCAACTGTGGATTGGAATTGGTGACTTCAAAGTGCCTTGGAGCTGCTCGAATCTCAGCCGTGTTAATTGATGATGGACTTGAGTTGGACAAAATGCACAATATTGAGTGGCACAAGAAATTTTTCCCATATGTTGGAAGAATATTGAGAATAGAACATGTGGCTGAGAAGATTCTTGATGAGGTGAGATATACTATTTCGAGTTGTTTCTTATTGTGTTAATTCCATGAATAAATTTGTATACCTCTGTCGTATGAATATTAATATATGTTCTATATTTAATTAATTTGTTTCAGGATAATTTATGTAAGGAAACTAATTTTCAGTCATTATGCAGTGGTATTATTGACCCACCGTTTTTGCCTCTCTCTTTGATATTCTTGGCATCACATGGATTCATTGTTTATTATATGAAGTCCTTATCTATTACTTGTATTTCCCATGGGCTTTAGGGAAGTCCAGGTGGAGCACCATGGACATTGGACACATTTACGAAAAATTTCGTGGATAATTTGAAGTCATATCCTTTTTATCCCTCTAAGTGTGCTTAAATACATCCCGGAATATATTTTATGTTTATTTGCTGTTGATTTCCTTATCAATTATTACAAATGCTGATAAAATTGTGGGCTTTAAAAGTATAGCTGCATATCGCAGCGGACTTGAGATTAACACAAATGTGTCTGAAAAGGATGCCGAGGAGGGACTTAATGAAGTTTTACGAGGTATGATATGAATATATTGATTTAGTGAATTGCCACACATTTTGTAGTATTCTGATAGTGTCTCGTCTCAGCTGGAAAGCCTGTCCGCGTTACAAATAAAAACTTTATTGATCACATCTTCATCCGTGCATTGGAGGTTGCCCAATGTTTTGACTTGCCATTGCAAATACATACAGGGTAATGTGACAAATTTCCTTCACATGATGGGAGGATTGATTTCAAACTGACATGTGCTGAGAATTCTGGTAGCTAATTTCAGGAATAAAATTTGTTATCCTTCTCAATTCAGTATCAAAGAAAATATTCACTAATGTTATCTTATTTGTACTTTTATTGGGTTAACAACGTAACAATAGCTGTGCTTTTTCTTTCTGTAGTTTTGGCGACAAAGATTTGGATTTAAGATTGTCCAATCCCCTTCATCTTCGTAGTCTTCTTGAGGACGATAGATTCAGCAAGTGTCGGATTGTTCTGTTGCATGCTTCATACCCTTTTTCAAAAGAAGCATCATATTTGGCCTCTGTGTACTCACAGGTTTGGTCCAGGAGTTGTTCTCGTGTATACTCTAGACTAAAGGTATTCTCACTAGGATCCCTGATCCCTGTCTTGTTATTCACATGTTTAATTGTAGGTCTACCTGGACTTTGGGCTGGCAGTGCCTAAACTTAGTTTTCATGGAATGCTCTCCTCGGTGAAAGAACTCCTAGAGCTAGCACCAATAAAGAAGGTGAACATCATGGTCTAAAGTTTCACTTTATGATGTGTTACTACCTCGATGAAAGAATATATTGAATTTTATGTAATTTTCTGAGGGACATAAGTTTTGTACTAACTGGAAAAATATATATTGCAATTGGCAGGTGATGTTCAGTACTGATGCATGTGGTTTTCCAGAGAGCTACTACCTAGGTTGGTTGTTCTATGTCATACTATATATATAAGTTACGAATTGTCGAATAAGTATCAATCATCTAAATTGCTTCCAGCTTGGCTTTTCCAATTAACCATAATGACCCCTGGTTCGAAAAATATTTCTGCATACCAAAAATGTCTAGACTCAAGGTATGTATAATATCCTTGGTTGCATAAGGTCCAGATCCGAGGATTCGGGTATTTGTACACTGATTATACAAATGATGAATGGAAATTAATGTAGTGAGAATCGGAATTCATGTTATAATACCTTAATCTCTGTTTCCAGTGGAAATGATTTATCTTTAATGAGTGATTAAACTATTTAACCTTGTCATGCAATTTTTATAATCATCACTTGAGTAGCTACATTGTTTGTGAGAATCCACTTTCGAAGCAGCCAAATCCTCTAGTCTAAAAATGGTATATCTGTTTAGATTGCTTTATGTGCGTAGCTACTTAGCACAAAAAGAGACAATGAAGTCAATTCTTTTCAGGGCAGTATTGTCTTATACCTCCAAGTATATCAATGGAATAAATGAATTTGACATTCCTCATCCCATGTACCTTCATTTTAATCAATAATGTTTTCTTGTATGAATCAGTTGATCACATCAGGACATTTTAAACATGCAACAAACTACAATTTTCACAGGCTCCCATGATTGCTGATTTATGAATTTTATCCTCTAGATCCGATTACTAAAACTGGATACTGCTGCTTTAACAGGTGCAAAGAAAGCCCGTGAGGTTATATTTGCTGTTCTACGTGATGCATGCATCAATGAGGACCTTTCAGTTGCAGAATCCATTGAGGCTGTTAATGACATATTTTCTGAAAATGCGAGAAACTTGTACAAGATTACAACTGTTTCAAAATCTATTGATTCAAATGACATTGCTCCCCTCTCTGTGAAGCTCGGTGTTAATACTTCTGCTCAGGATGTCGCATTTGTTCGCATTATTTGGGTTGATGCTTCTGGACAGCATAGATGCCGTGTAAGCCTCTTTCTTTAAGTTTCTGAGTACGGTGTTTCTCACCGTAAAGTTCTTTCATCATTCTATCAAAATTATCCTGCTTCTAAATACATCTTCTGACATGATAAAGCTGAATAAAGGCTTTCACGCACTTGTTACTGACATTACCGTCAAACTTGAAAACTATCTAGTTGTGACATTGGTTACCTTTTACTTATCATTGTTGTCAGTCTTAATGCCAAATGATTATCTTGGATCAGTTGTTGTCTCTGTTTGTTGCCAACCATTCTGTTCTAAGTAGTGCTTCTTGGATCAGGTGGTTCCACAAAAACGTTTTCTTGATATTGTTACAAAAAATGGTGTTGGACTAACCTGCGCATCCATGGCTATGTCGTCGCATATGGATGGTCCTGCTGATGGAACTAATCTAACTGGAGTGGGTGAAATCAGACTCATTCCAGATCTATCAACCAAAAGTCTAATTCCTTGGTAAGGGTTTTGTCTAAAGGCATTGCATTATCCTTTCCGTTGTGGAGATTTTTTTTTCCTTTTCCTTTTTTCATTTTTTAGTTTTTATCATCTGCCTCTTGTTGGACGTCCATAATAATGAAAGTGAGTTTGTTGAGTAATAGCAGAATGTGGCCGCGTGCATCCTTATTAAATAAATAAGTAATGCATGAAAGACACACTATGTAGCTATTAGATCTTTTTTTCCTTTCAGTTTAATTCTGGTGGATGCAATAAATAGCAGGACTCCTCTTCAGTACCATGTAAAATGAAGAGAGCTTTCTGCGTGTTTAGATATTCACTACATAGCCAAGACGACAGCCAATATGCAATTTTGGTTGAGAAAGTTCTCCACTTTGGTGTTGTTAGAATTTCTCCCACAATCCCCCTATTAGCATTTGGTACTCTTTGCCCTGCTTTAGCAAACCTGATTTTTTTTTATCTCTTCACACTTCTTCACAAAAATTCTTCATTAGTACGGATACACAACATGAGCATCTATCACAAACAGGTGGCCAGTTTGGAGTCGGGTGGAACCGTGGAAAGGATTCTGATATGGAATTTATTAGTTTTTATAGTTTTATTTGGAATTGTTTGTAGCATCTATATTCCATTTTTAATTTATTTAATGCCTCATAAGTTAGCGATCACTACTCTGTATTACAAACATATTTGAGCTTCTAATATTGTCTCTCCGTTAATTCATTATCTACGTCACAGGGGAAAAGAACAGGAAATGGTTCTGGCTGACATGTACCTTAAACCAGGCACGCCATGGGAGTATTGTCCTAGAGATGCACTGCGGAGAGTTTCAAAAATTTTGAAAAAAGAATTTAACTTGGTATTGCTTGGCTTGTTTTGTTTACATCTTTCTTAAATCTTTCTATAATCTTATGTGAAATGGCTAGTTGTGCAGGTAATGAATACTGGATTTGAGAATGAGTTCTTTTTGTTAAGGAGTGCACAAGTGTAAGTGACGAGACTGTCTGATTTCCTTCATATAAATAGCTTGTGTGAATTATGACTCAGTTGCCACTTGTGATGAACTCTTTGCAGGGATGGAGAAGGAAAATGGGTGCCAATCGATGCAACTCCTTACTGTTCCTCAGCTGCGGCAGATGCTGCTTTCCCTCTACTTAGTGAAATCATGGCTTGTCTTCAGTCCCTAAATATTGCAGTGGAACAGGTATATAAATATTCTGCAAGGTTTTATAATTGCACTCATCTTATTATGTTAGCTATCGGGAAGGCATATAACTCAACTTCCCCTACCCACCCCATCTTGTTTCTTTTTTGTTTTGAGGGGTTCTGTGTGGGGTTAGGGTGAGGGGGTTAAGAATGGTCTGCGATTGCACTTTTCTGTGAGAAAAGTTGAGATGTTCTTAATAAATATTTCTTACTATTATACATCTGTAACATTGGTATCAATGCTTAAACTGAACTAGCTGGGTTGTCACCAGCTAATTATTTCAAATAAAAAACCAATTAGGGTTCAATTATATTTTGTTTTTCGAATTCTTGTAGGTACATGCAGAAGCTGGGAATGGCCAATTCGAAGTTGTATTCGAGTACACAAACTGTGAAAATGCAGCTGATAATATAGTTTTTGCACGCGAAGTTATTCGGGCTGTGGCCAGAAAACATGGATTGTTGGCAACTTTTGTACCTAAGTAGGTATCCAGATATTAAAGCTTCAATATTACTTAAAGCTGCTTTCCTTTATTCACTTGTGGAATCTTGATAAATCACTTGGCTATGCTGCATGTTTCAAAGTTATAAGTAATTGAGATCTTTACATTTGATCCAATATTTATGTTGTGCACCACCAAAACTATCTGTTCTTGCTGATGCATGTAGAAACTCAGAGACAGAAATTTCTATATTTATTTCTATTATTTGGATATGTTGTCTTGTAAGTTAGCTTCCATCTAATAATATGTCATGAGCTCAGTTTTTTTCACATAAAAAGAGACAGTGAGAAAATAGAAAAGAAGAAAGTTACAGAAACTGACCTTCTCACTACTTTGCAGTAAGAGAATTTTATTGCATGCATATGGGAGAAGACTTGGGCTTCCCTGCCTCGTTAGTTTCCTTATCTCTAGCATCATCAGAGGGATAAGTTATTGATGAGGTGCATATTCTTCTCACTGTAGGTACTCGCTCACTGATTTTGGCTCTGGATCACATGTGCACATCAGTGTGTCCGAGAATGGAGAGAACATATTCATGGGGCGCAGTGAAGAAACTAGATATGGAATATCCAAAGTCGGGGAGGAGTTCATGGCTGGAGTATTGGATCATCTTCCTTCGATATTGGCCTTTATAGCTCCAGTTCCAAATAGGTAAATCATATCATATTCAAAGGCAGGGAAAGAGGTGTAAACAATTTTAAAATGCAGCTTTGCTTCTTGTTTTTTTTATTATGTGATGAAAAACATAAATGACTTACTAATTACTTTTTGTATTTATTGATCGTTCTCTAGTTATGATCGTTTACAACCAAATACATGGAGCGGAGCATACTTGTGCTGGGGGATGGAAAATAAAGAAGCTCCGCTAAGAGCTGCTTGTTCCCCGGGAACCCCGGATGGCTCTGTAAGCAATTTCGAGATTAAGCCATTCGATGGCATTGCAAATCCTCATCTAGGCCTTGCTGCCATAATGGCTGCCGGAATTGATGGCCTAAGACGAAACCTAACGCTACCCGAACCAATTGGTAGGATCACAAGAGCTACAAACTATGGCATCATACTGCACTCCTCTAGTTTTGCATCTCATTGTTTTTGTTCATTAACCCATTCGGCTTATGTTAATGATACTCAGCAATCAACTGTGCTTTATTGCTGCTCGTTTGATGTTACGTTGACAAGACTGGGTTTTGTGTAAACAGATGATAATCCAGACAATGTGAAAGACAAAGTGGCAAGGTTACCTAAGTCGCTTGCTGAATCTGTCGAAGCCCTCGAGAAAGACACAGTGCTGCGAGATTTTATTGGTGAAAAGCTTTTGGTTGCCATTATAGGGGTCAGGAAGGTAATGACTTTCATATTTTCGATCTGGATATACAATAAAATCAGTGATTCAACCAAAGTTGATAATAAACTATAGGGTTTATAACACATGACAAAATTTCTGGCCCCATCTTTTGAGTCGAGTTGCAAAAATGGCACGGCCTTTAAAATATAGTACAAAGAGAATCTAATCAAATATAACACATGGAACTTGGAAACATGAGTTAGACAAAATGCTCATTTTTCCGAGGTTGGAAATTTTGCCGATTATAAGGTGATTTTTCATAGTTTGCGAGGGCAGGTTAAGTTCAGATTTTTACTGATCTTTCTCGTTTGCAGGCTGAGGTCAAATACTATTCAGAAAACCAGGATGCTTGGAAGAATCTCATCCACAAATATTAAGGATTTCTAGGGATTTTGTCGCTCTTGAGACTAATCCATAAGTTCCTAAACTTTTATCACATTCAATCATTTCACTACGCTATATTTGATTGATGTTTCTATCCACAAAATTATAAATTCTTGAAATAAACACTTATATATTATATCGATTGCATCATAGATTTTGAGCATTTTTTTTAGACGTTTAAACTAGTAAAAATTAAAAGAAAATTAAATGGAATGTTGGGTATGCTATTAAATTACACGGCAAGCTGATGAAAAAGTTTGTCCAGAATGACGATAAAGCTTTGTTCCAATGCAACTGTTGAAGCCTACATCTTTTTAGGTTTTCCCATTTCCCTTTTCGTGTAAAGATTTATTTGAAATTTCTCACAACTATTCTACAATCAAAATGTCAAATTTTATGATTTGCTGCCAAAGCTTGCAAATACGACCACCTTTAGTAGATGCCACCCTTTTTCTAGAAATAGTAGAATATAAAACGTCAATCAGTAGATGCCACATTTTTTTCCTAGAAATATACTTGCAACGATTATTTTTTGAAATCATATTTTAATTTCTTAGAAGTAAAACAATTTAAAGATTTCTTCTTTACTATCTAAAGGCTGTAAAGCCTCTCAGCGGTAGCGGTGTGTAATGACATTCCATTCTAATCATCTGTATCAAAAGTGGCAAAGTACGTATGGAAGCTAGATTTACAGATTTTTTAAAACTAAAATAAATCTATTAAATACGAGCTGTAAGTTTAAACTACTTGTAAAATTAAAAGAAAATAGAAGTACCGTATCTTACGAGAGACTAACCTATTTGGATATATTCCATCGTTTCACGCATCATTTTATGTCTGTATAGTGTTAAGGTTTTCTAAAATTTGGAAATTAATGATCTTATGAAATACTCACTCCGTTCCATTATAAGTGGCTCAAAAATTTTGGGACGAGGATTAAGATGAAAGTGCAAATTTTTTGGCACGAGAATTAAGATAAGAGTGTAAATTGATTGAAAATGGTACTGAACTAAACTTTTTTAAAGGTTAAAAAATTTCACTTATGGAAACATCTCACTTATAGTCGGACAACCCAAAATAAAATACAGACCACTTTTAATGGGACGCATGAAACAATAATATTATATAACGAAACTGTTTTAATTGAAATTTTCTTCTTAAAAATTACTCCCTATGTTCCGTGAAGCTTGCGCAATTTCTTTTTGACACACATGCATGTATTACTGCTCAAGCTTCGCGGGACAAAGGGAGTATAAATCATACTCCATCCGTCCACGAAAGAACTTCCTATCTTTCCTTTTTGGGATGTCCACAAAAGAACTTCCTACCTATTTTTGGACTATACCCCACCACTTATAATCCATACTTTTCACTTTTCACAACTCTCAATATTAATTATAACACCTTTTCACCACTCCCAATATACCCAACTACCTTTTATCCACTCTCAATATACTCAATAATATTTTTTCTTAAAATCCGTGCCACTCCCTCCTAGGAAGTTCTTTCATGGACGAAGGGAGTACTTCTTTTGTATAGATTAATGCTTTTGAGCCGATCTCACTGATGCGAACGGCCAGACCATGCGGCCAAACACATTATGTAAATGTATGTGCCTACTTTTTTTCATAAATTATTAACAATTAATTAAATAAATAAATTTAAAAACTACACGTCTACACCGCGGTGGATTCGAACCAAAAATCTTTGGTCTTAGACTCTTAGGCATTAACCGCTTTATTGCTAGGCCAACACAGCCAACACACACACAATTTGTGTGCATACTTTTTTTTTTTGTTATCGAATTGGTTATGTTTGAAGACTATGCTTTTGAAATAATTTTAATTTTATTTGTAGAATATTTTTGAATATTTGAGATTGAACTATTTTGGTTGCTTTAAGGAATTGATTAGTTTATCTTGTATGTAAATTTGTTGAATTCATATAATAATTACAAAAAAGATATAGTGAAAAGGAGGGTTATAATTTTATTAATCATCTTTTAGATCTCAAACTACATGCATGATACATTTTTTTTTTGACTTGGGGGAGTTAGGGAGGGGGAGCAGTGTAGTTTGAACTCGGGACCTCACTGTTCACACATAGGAGGTCGCACCGTTTGGTGTCCCCTTGGGAACAACATACATAATACATTGATCAATCATTCTTCATGATTTTTGCTTTATATAACAATCAATTGTGTATCACTATGTATAGCTCGAATTTAGGCAATGTTATCTCAACTCATGCTTTCTCTTGCTTTTTATTATTACGGTGTTAGGAATGTAGGCAAATGTGTGGAAGTGTTTTACTGCAAAAATTTAAAATGTATAGGCACAAAGCAATACAAAAATAGAGAATAAAATTTATTGTCATTAACATGTAATTATATTATCATAAATTATAATTAATTAGAGTAATTAATTGTGATATGCTAACTGATGGTATTAATTTATTACTTGATTGATAACCGCCAACAATTTTTTATTTTATAAAGAAGGAAAACAAAAGTTAAAAGACATAAAATGGAGAAATTAAAAAATTGAGAACCAAATATTCTAATAGTTTCACGTAGGATTGACTATTAATGTGGTTCCTCTAATATATTTTGTTTTACTATAGTTAATAGATTGAATTTGCATTGTTGCAATGAAATTAATTCCGGTGCCAATCCAAATGCCACGCGCCAACAAAAAATGGGTTAGATTTAAATTGAAAAAATAATACTACTATAATTTTTTTTAAGAAAAGGGGAAGGATGAGATTTGAAGTCTATTAAAGGGAAACCAAATTTGTCCGTAGAAAACCTAAAAATAAGAATCTGGGTGTTTATTCAAGGATAAAACTGAAACAAATAAATGATCGTTTCTGTTCCAAATTAATTAATCTGTGAGATTACATCGATCGAGTGTACTTTAAAAACAAAAATCCACAACTGGAATAGATTAATAGAATATTATCATTATGATTATCACCCTAATAAGAGAAATGTCATCGTCTATAAAAACCCATGCACGTCCACAATCAACACATACAAAAGAATTGAGCCTTTTGTACTTGGAGACTTACATGATCTTCAAGTACAACAATAATGCCGCTTTCCCATTTCCTACTTTTCCTCATCTTCTTCAACATCTCTCTCCTCTGCGTCCAATGCAACCCTAATTACACAGATGCCCTCTCCAAATCCATCCTCTTCTTCCAAGGCCAGAGGTCCGGCCACCTCCCGCCGCAAGAAATCAGCTGGAGAGCCAGCTCCGGCCTCTCCGACGGCAGTCTCGCCGGAGTAAGTGTAGTTTACCTCTTCCCACATTAATTATTATTGTTATTATTATTATTTTAAATCGTTAACTTATTGGTATTTTGCATGGATCATTATATCGTAAATATAGACTTATCACGCCAACGAGGCTTAAGTGACAAAGTTGAGTCACCTAAAAGACTCTCCATTGTGAGAGGTCTTGGGTTCAATTCCATTTGTCATGCGGTGTAGTTTTCCTACTTTTGTGTGGGTAGTGGTTCCCCCTTGTGCAAGTATTACCTTTGTGTGGTATAGAGGTTCCATCTGCGTAGGGTTATTTATTTGATTATATTTAAATACCTCTTGTAATTCAGAAATAAAAAAATAGCCTCATCACCTAATGAAATCGCAATAAAATTGTTTTTCCGAAATCTCAAGCTCTAGTGTTGTGATGATTTTGCAGGTGGACTTGACCGGAGGCTACTATGACGCCGGCGACAACGTGAAGTTCAACTTTCCGATGGCGTACACCGCGACAATGCTGTCGTGGAGCGTCATCGAGTACGAAGAGAATCTGGGGCCGCAGCTGCCGGCCGCGCACGCCGCGATCCGGTGGGCCACCGACTACCTCCTCAAGTGCGCCCGCGCGACGCCGGGGAGGCTCTACGTCGGCGTCGGCGACCCCAACGCCGACCACGGGTGTTGGGAGAGGCCCGAGGATATGGACACGGTGAGAAGCGTCTACTACGTCTCGCCGGAAAACCCGGGGTCGGAGGTGGCCGGCGAGACGGCGGCGGCGCTGGCAGCGGCTTCCGTCGTGTTCAAGAAAGTGGACCCCAGCTACTCGCGGCTGCTGCTGGCGACCGCTAAGGATGTGTTGCAATTTGCTTTGCAGCATAGAGGGTCGTATAATGACTCCCTTGGCTCTCATGTTTGCCCCTTCTATTGCTCCTTTTCGGGTTACATGGTATATTACACTACTATACTATTTTCGTGATTTAAATGAATTTAGGAATGTGTCGAATAAATAATTAATATGAATCATTTTGAATCATATTAAAGATTTACATTGAATTTATCATTTTGCTCCATGAATTCATAATTTAGGGTTGGAATTTTATACGTGCCGAATTCATATATAGTGTTTTATTGAGACGTATTTTATACGATAAATTTGGTTTGTTGTTGGTAGGATGAGTTGCTCTGGGGAGCCGCGTGGCTGTTCAGAGCAACCAACGAGACTTATTACCTAAATATCACAAAGTCGGTGGGCGGCGGCGGCGACGGCATCGATATTTTCAGCTGGGACAACAAGTATGCCGGAGCTCGTGTCCTCTTAGCAAGGGTGAGACACCAATTGAATAGTAAATTGGGAAAATTCTTAGTTTTTGAAGATTTGTTAGTCATATTTTAGCATGCAGGGGAGTTTAGTGAATAATGATGAAACAGTTGAGGCTTACAAGCAGCAAGCAGAGGAGTTCATGTGTAGAATACTGCCTAATTCCCCTTACTCCACCACACAATACACCAAAGGTAGTCCTAATTAAAATTTAAAATCAATACTCATTCCATTAATTTCAATATCAATTATGGTTAATTGAAATGATTATACTTAATTATATAGGTGGTTTGATGCACAAGATGGGGGCTACCAATCTACAATACGTAACATCCATAACCTTCTTGCTCACCACCTACTCCAAATACATGGCTTCGGCCAACCACACCTTCACCTGCGGAGACCTCGGCGTGACGCCGTGGACCCTACAGATTCTTGCGAAGAGGCAGGTGGACTACATACTCGGAGACAATCCGATGAAGATGTCGTACATGGTGGGGTACGGGGCGAACTACCCCAAGAGGATTCATCACCGAGGGTCGTCCCTGCCCTCGGTGATGACTCACCCCGAGAGGCTGGAGTGTGGGGCTGGATTTCAGCCTTACTTCTACACATCGAGTCCAAATCCAAATACGCTCATAGGCGCCATCGTTGGTGGGCCCAACCAAACCGATTTCTTCCCCGATGAAAGACGCGATTACGCTCATTCCGAGCCTGCTACATATATCAATGCTGCATTGGTTGGACCCTTGGCATTCTTTGCTGCCGCCTCTTAATTATTGTTTGCAAATATATTTGATCATTTACATCAATGATCCATCACTACATATGTCACCAATGCAGAAGATCATCACCTAATTAGCTGCATTTACATGAAGCTCTCAACTTTGATTTCATTTGATGATTTGATCAAATGCTCATTTTATTTTTATGTACTTGGTTTGTGTAGGGAAATATTTTTGAAATCAGATATCATATCAACAATAATGAGCTCCCAAATGTCAAGCTAGAAGGATTAGTTACCACAATAACTAATTGCTATTTGTATTATTATGTTTCATCTATGTGTTCTCTTGGATTGATAAATTTATCATGAGAAAATAATGGATAACAAAAATTTATCTTTTTAAATGCCTTCTTTTTTCCTTATCTTCTACAAAAGTGAAATTTCACCAATTCTTATTTCTTTTTTTCACTCCAAAAAGGGATCGATCCTTTTATTTTTGATGTGATAATATTATCTCTCATTGAAGTGAAAAAAATGAATGAAAAATTGTGAAATTCTCTTTTGTGAAAAATAAAGAAAAAAAGATGAAATTTAAAGGGAGAATTTTTTTATTATTCCTTATTTTTCCACAATAAATTTATCAACAAAAAAAACAACCAAAGTTACTACATACAATCATGAATTAAATTAGGATATACAAAGGTTTCTAGACTAAGCTTGATTTGGGCTTGGGCTTGGGCTTGATTTGTCTAGTCAAACCCATTAGTTTTGAGCTAATTAGTGGATTTTCAAGTATACTCAATTAATGTTATAAATGTTGTCAAATTAAATTTTTAAAAAATAGAGTCAATATATCAAATTGACCACTTTGCTATAATAAATTTAGGATAAATATTCGATTTTGTCCTCTCATATTAGCGATTTAAGAAAAATATCTCAATTTACGAATAAGTGCATACAAGTATCCATCGTTTCAGAGTTTAATTATTTGTGTCCCGAGAAAAAATTCCGGCATCTGAAAACTGACGTGGAATGCCAGAATTCCACATTCGTAACTTACGTGGCATATTTTACTGGTGCGGTGGATGTGTTACGTACATATAAAAAACTTAAAATTTGGCCAATTTTTATGCAAAAAATCTAGAATACCCCTGCCCTAAAAAAATTGCAGCAAACAACATTTATGTGTAAAATCTAATATATTATAAAATAAATGATCAAAATTCGGTCGTTACAAATACCGAATTTGGTCGTAAGTTTTTATCATTTTATATTTTTAACAAACGAAATTCGGTCATTGAAAAAAAGACTAAAAAAAAAAGTTGATTTTCAATTGTAGAAACTTAGCTTTTTCCCCACCAGTGTAATTTACTCGTCTAAGGAGTAGGGGTAGTTGTTAGGAATTGAAAGAAATGTGGGTTTGCCTAGCCTGCGTTGGAAGGTAAGGGTGGTGGACTGTGGTCCATAAACTTTAAAATAAACTGCCGTCGCTGCTACTTTTATAGCTTGACGATGTGCGTTTCTTTTATCCATTCTCGCTTTGATGAAAAATAAAAAAAAATTCTGATACATAACGGTAATATCATTAATAAATAATGGTAAGAACCGTTATGTATAACTGTTAAAGATAGCGGTTATGTATCGTTATGTATGAGCGCATCATACCGTTATCTATACTACTATACAAAACGGTAATAAAACCGTTATGTATGACCATATAATAGATATCACCACTATACTTATCGGTTTTTTGGGGTCATAGATAACGGATGAGCGTTTTTGTAGTAGTGTAGGGACTACTTTGATTTTGAACAATTTGACTCTAGGCTAATGTAGCAATGAAATCTTGAAGCATATATGATGAGTCAGTATGATCCTTTCAGGTTTGCTTAAACTGATTCCTTAATTATCTGTTTTCAGTTAACGCATAGCAAACTTCAGTATAAGAACTGTTTACTGAGTTCAGTATGTTGATCAATCAAGACTCCGAGGTCAACCCTTCAGTATGCTGATAAATCGAGACTCTAGTTTTGCCGTTCAGATTGCAATATAAGCATAAAAAGCAAGCTCCCTAACACATGAGTTGTAGTATACACGATACACTCTTGGCATTAGATTAAAACTTTATATTTTTCTCCAACGGACTGGTAATAATAATTTTGTTTAAATTAGATCGTGAATTATAGGTTGTGAACTTTGTTTAAAATAAATAACTAATTACTTAATTTTTATCATAAGCAACGTAGTATTTACATATTTTCTGGATGAATTATATATTTTTAATATATATTTATATATATAAAAATAAAAAACTTCTTGGGACGCTGGTAGACCACCATCAGATTATCACATATTCTTATAGATATAAATTTGAATTGGAAATGAGGAAACAATGTTTCTTACCGTAATTAAATTATAAAAAACTCATCTCACAAATCATTTATTAATTAATTAACAAATTATCTTGGTGGGTGTCTTTCTTCATTTTACATACATCTTCTAATATTTTCTTAAAATACATGCTCTCCCATCCACACCATACTTATCGTGATCGGATGGAGTATTATTTAATCTGGTACTAATTAAATTCAAATAATTCAAACTAAAAAAAGGAGCTCACGAAATGTTTTAAAGAGCTTATAAATTCAGCCAAACACTCTCTACGTAAGAAGCTTGTTGTAATTGGATCGGATAAATTGGAAGAAGTGATCGTGAGAAACGTTAATCCATGCTTCTTCGATGCCATCTCCCATCCAAAATCCACCTCATACGCAGAAAATCTCAAGAAGCTTGATTTATAGTAGTTTCGAGTTAATTCGTACATACACTTTCCTTATGGACGACGTAAGTTATAAAATGGTTGATAGTGGATTACGGTTCCATTATAATTTTAAATTAAATGATTATAAATTGAGTAATTATAAAGTGGAGTAAGAGTCAGATCAATGATAAAAAATAAAAAAAAAAATTTATTCTTTAGAATTCATCATTTGTATTATGATGATTTGTCAAGTTATGACGATTTTAAAGTTGCTCGTGAGAAATCCAAAAGAGAATAGCAGGGATAAACACCATTAATTATGGATGTTTGGAAAACCAGAAAGGAGTAATCTGATTCATGCCTCTCTCTTGCGATTGGAAATTTCGAAAGAGGTAAAAACACCAGATTTCAGTACACGCAGTCACATCGTTGTCAAAAGAAAAATCTAAAGCATGATTTGAACGTGAAAACTACGAGTCCATGTGATGTGAATGTGAGAGTTGGAAGCTCAGTCCACAACTACGCGCGTTGTCGGCTCAGTTTGTCATCACAGCATCATTATTCCCAACTACAACAACTTTCGCACATTCATATTCTAAGCCGCTACCTAAATTCCTTCCCCAAATGATGAGTATTTCTTTGCGGTGAAGGAAGGGACGACACCGTTTCTAAGCAATCCTCTGCAAATTTTAAATCTGTGCTTCTCTTCCTTCAGTTTGGCAATTGGGAGCCGTTGAATTACTGTCACCTGCTACTCATCACGGGTAATGTACATTATTTATTGGGTGAAATGGGTGATGAATTAGAGATGAATGAAGTTATTTTGAAATTTTGAGGTGCGGATTTTGGAGTATTTCGATTAGTTTTGTGTAAAAGATGCAATTTTTGATGGGATATTGTATGAGGGCTAATGTGCTTACTTTTCAAGATTTAACTTTTGTTATTTTTATTTTTTTTGTGAGTTAGGGTCTGATTGATTGCTTATTTTCCAATTATCATTTCTTTCTACAGATCTATGTTGATGGTTTTTTTTCTTGAGTATTTTGTTTTAAAATTCTGGTTCTTGTTTTCTTGTCAACTTCCAGGAGGGTTATATCTGCATTTCTTTAAATTTGGAAGAAAAATGGACGGTGATCTGAATAATCATGATGTTTCTCATTCACATGTAGATGGTGATGAATGCAGGATGGAGATGGGGTTTGGCAACTATGGGTATATATCTCAGTTTTTTTCATATATTTTCTGATTTACTGATTGACCTATGGTTGTTTTATACATTTTCTTATTTGAAGATTGAAGCCTCTCTCTATAGGTAGATATTAATTTTCTCTAAACCTCAGCTGCTCGCATTACCGGAGGAGGTGCAAGATCATAACACCTTGTTGCAATGAGATATTTGATTGCAGGCACTGCCACAATGATGCAAAGGTGCTCCAATTTGATTATAACTTTGTTTATTGAAGCAAGATTATGGAATTCCATTTGTTAGCTAACTTATAACAATCATTTATCGTTTTCTTCATTCGTGATTGAGCAGAATTTGATAGAAGTTGATCCACTTGAACGCCATGATGTCCCGCGCCATGAAGTAAAAAGGGTCGGTATTGTGTTTGCATCATTTCTCTTAAAAGATACATATGTATAGATTGCATTGCTCTTCTTTACTTGGTGCGTTTCATTCTTTAATTTGAGTTTATGCAAAAAAATCAAGAAGAAATGCTTTCTATTCTTATCCTTAGAATAAGGAGAAGGTGATTAATTTAGTCAAAATTAGTTTTAACCAAGTTAGGATTTTCAACATTTTTTTTAACGTGGTTGCGATAGTTTGAATATTTGCTCATTTCGTTCCTTCTTTGCCTTGATTTGATTGAAAACTTATGTAGTTTTAATTTTTTGTATGAGTTTTACACTTTTACTTAGAACATAATGCATGCTTAAAGTTTAAGAATCATATATATAATAGGAGTATTAATTTAATTTAATTTCCCATCTAGTTTCAGGTCATCTGCTCATTGTGTAATACAGAACAAGATGTAAGTTTCTGCATTTAGCCTTACATATTTGGGATGTTTATTTGAGTTTTTTCCCAAAAATCTCATGACCTGCTGCTTTTGCTCACCATGTAGACTCAACAAATGTGTATTTCTTGTGGCGTTTGCTTGGGGAAGTACTATTGCTCAAAATGCAAATTCTTCGATGATGACGTAAGATTCTTTATTAGATTCTCGTAAAATTAAACCATGTTTCTTTATGAACTATCTACTTAAAACAACATGATTATTATTTTCAGGTTTCAAAGAATCAGTATCACTGCGATAAATGCGGAATCTGCAGGTTGATTGGTTTTCTCTGTTACTCCTTTTGGTCCTTGTTCCCTTCATTTTATCTCATGTTTCGCGACAACTATGATTAACGTTTAACGACAACCCTATTTCCTTGCAATGTGTCGCATCCCATTTCCCCACCGTCTCACATTCAAGAATCTATGCTCTTTTAAAAGTAAGCCTAAACCTTTCCTTTGTTGTGATAGAACTGGTGGTGAAGAAAACTTTTTTCACTGTGATAGATGTGGTAAGCCCAATTGGCCTCAGTGGTTTTTCGATTTAGAAATCAAGCATCTGAAGTAACTCTAATTCTTGTTTCAGAGTGTTGCTACTCAAACTTGTTGAAAGAGTCGCACTCATGCATAGAGAAGGCCATGCATCACAACTGCCCCGTTTGCTTCGAGGTACATATAAGTTGCTCGAATGAGGTGGTACCCGAGTTATTTGCCTCGATTTAACTTGTAATATCTCTAAATGATTTGCAGTATATTTTTGATACAACCAAAGACATCACTGTGCTCCCCTGCGGCCACACAATTCATCTCAACTGTGTAAAAGAGATGGAAAGCCGTTTCCAGTAAGTGGATATCCCGTTTGTTATGAATTGCCTCGATTACATATTATTATCCATGATGGGCTCTTTAACTAATAGATTTGCTTGAAGGTATACTTGCCCGCTTTGCTTGAAATCGTATTGTGATATGAACTGCGTCTGGGAAAAGCTCGATGAAGAGGTACTCGTCTGATCAAATGCTTGAGGAATACTCTATGGCGTTTCTCTGCAACATACTGAATTTCTTTTGTGATTCTCTCAGATTGCTTCGACACCTATGCCTCAAATCTACCAAAATAAAATGGTAAGGATTTTACGTAGTTGAGAAGTCGAAGCTTTGTTTTACATATAAGGAGAAAACTTAATGTGATAGTATATTAGGTGTGGATCCTCTGCAATGACTGTGGTGAAACATGTGAGGTGAACTATCACATTGTGGCTCACAAATGCTTGAACTGCAAGTCTTACAACACGAGCCAGACGAGAGGAGGCCCCACGTCCTGCTCGTCTGGAGTATCCGAGATGATCGGCCGGCCTTGAAGTCTATCGACTGCAACGAAAGCTTTGTTGCTTGCAGCAGGAAGATCCCATTTAATTTGTTCCTTCATTCCTTGATGATTCCTTCCTTCTGTGATTCTTAGCTTTATCTAATCTTCTCTAGGTTGATGATTCCTTCCTTCTATGTATTACTTTCACTTATTCTGATCAATATAAGAGTTTACACCTCTCTCTCTCTCTCACACACACACACACACACTCTTGTGTGGAAGGAAGTTGGCTCCAATTATAACATGTAAACAACAAAGCAGAACTGGCTTTTTTTTTTTTTTTTTTTTTTTTTAAATTTGTTGTAACATGGGATAAATAAAAAAAATTTCTAAAATATGACTCATGAATTAGCATTTACAGGGCTGTAAAGGAAAATTTCTCGGCTGTTTTTAGGTTGCAAGGGCCTTGCATTTTTCTCCGCGTACTATCAAGGAAAATAACAAAAATTAACCATTAATATACATAATCACAGTGTTAAATCTTGATAAGAAAATAAATAATCATGATTTTCACCAGTTATTAATCAACCCCCTGTTTTTTAGGGGAAATATGGATTAAATTAAAGAAATAATTGGTTTTGGTTCAACTCACATCATGAACAGCTTCTCTTAGCAACTTCACTTGGTCCACTGAAACAGTTTTCACCTGAAAAAGCAATACAAAATCGTCTCATTATAATGTTATACTTCGTAAACCACATAAAAATAGAATAAAATACGAGATTAGAACACAATACCTTCTTATTGATAGTCCAAATAACTCGTTCGGTGCAAGGGGGAACAGTGAGTGATCCCATATATCTATAATACTTTTTATTGTGCACTTGAATATCAGTTGCATCAATCATCCCCACTGCTACCTCATCGCCCTTTTTATCAATCATGGATCTTATATTTGTAATTAACTGATAAAAAGATACGATTAATTTTTTCCAATTATTTTGAAAGTGTGACATTAAATAAGAAATTTAGTAAGATTAAAGATGTATATACAAGACCTTGGTGAGAAATTTGTCAGGTTTGCCAATCTTGTAAAGAACTCCAAGGACATAAATGTTGTTTTGGAGGTTGGGATCTGTACTTAGGTGCACTAAGTGTAACTCCATGTCATAACTGTTGCAACAAAATTTCATCTTATCAATAAATATGGTTGTAGAGTAATTATACTATAGAATCTAGATGAATTAATGAGATCATTTCTGTTGATTTTTTATTTATTTATTTATTATTATTATTATTATTTTAACTCTATTTATACTACAATTGGTAACGGTTACTTGATGATTTTTTTTTTCTTTTCCCCCTTTTCTAACTCTATTTATACTACATCTCCCACACACTTTTTTAACATCATTCTTCTTCATTTCTCCACCCAATTTACCTTCCCTCTTTCAAAATTTTCTGAATTTAAATTAAATTAAAATTTCAAAGATCAAAACTAATTTTATCTGATGAGTCAACCCAATGCAACACTCGACTCATAAGTGGGCCTGGAGCATGGATGAGTCAAAGTATTGACTCACACAATGAAGTGATGATTTATAGCCTTAATTAATTTAATTATATATTAATGTGTGTGTACCTTCTGCCATGGATAGTGTGCTCAGAGGGAGAATGCCAGTGGGCTTGGCGGAGAGGGTAATCACTGCCGTTAATCACAACTGATCCCGCATCACCAAACCATTGAATCTGCATGAATTAGAATTCATTGTCACACCATCTTCCCAAATATTAATTAATTCTATTCTACCTTAATTAAAAATCAATTTCTTATGCTCTAATAAATGATGTACTGTTTTTTCGTACTTGAATGTCATGACCTCTGTTCTTGAGAGTTGCATTAGCAGCTGTATATTTGATCTTCTTTTCCTGCTGTGAGATAACCCTAACTCTCTCATTCGACATATCTATTGGAGACTGCAAACTTCCATTGCTGCATGCACTCCACTCTTTCTTCATCTCTCCCCATTTTGTTGGACCCTTTTCACCATTCTCTGCATACTCAAACTCTCTTTCATCCTCTGATTACACCAACACATTAATTAAGAGATGCTCAAAATCAAGATTAATTAATTCATTACCAAAATGAAAATTCTTACGTACCTACTTCTTGAGCAGAGGTTGATTCTGATGCAATCAAAATGAGCAACACAATCAGAATTGGATCAAGATTCTTCATTATGCTTTTTCCTTCTTTTTTGGGTAGGTTACTAGCTGCTGTTTTATTATATAAGAGTAACAACAAAATTAAAGCAGGTGACAATTTTAACTCTTTAAAATTGGATTACGTCATTGTAGAGGTGTGTTGTAGGTTTTTAAATGGCAAATGATTAATTGTGGTTAGGAAATTGAAAGTTGGCTTTAGAATTTTCCTACCACTTTCATGCTACTACGTGGGCAGCGATTAAAATTTAATTAGTGCAAACCTTTGGCTAGTTATGGATATTTAATTAAAACGCTACTGAAATGGTCGGCATTATTTTCTTAGACGACCAACTTAGGCAGTTCGTTTTGAGAATCGAATATGTTAATTAGTGTCTAAATAAAATAATAGAAGCATATATTTTGTTATTCTTAAACCTATAGTTTCAATAATTCATATAAAAAGTTGCCAATTTATCATTTTTCAGATTGTGAAGTAACTGGCGTATTTTTCTAGTCCTAAATTTATAAACTCCCCCTATAAATAGTACTCCTACTATCTTATTTTTCAGTCATCAATTTCATATAATCCGTCATGCATTGTACTCCCTATATATGAACTAAGAAAGTCAATCAAGTTCGACCGATAGTACTCAAATTAAATATTGACCATAATTGGAGCCAGCTGGCACATTCGTCGACCGTGCAAGTTGCAACATTATAAAAAGATGTACCATATATACAATTTTTTTTCACTACTATAGAAAAAAAATTATAATTTATATCCTAAATTATTAATTATTTCTGTATCGATAATATGGTTGACGTAGTTGTTAGTTGTTACTTGAGACTCTTTAGTGAAAATTTTGACCACAATAATTGAGAGAGGTTTCTGATGGAAATGTTCGTCAACATCCGTAATGATCCGGTCATCCGACGTGGTTCTTGTTGTCTCAATCTGTTCGTCAATATAAAAAATGAAAATTTTATTTTAGAAGACGTTACTATATAATAATATACTCCCTCCGTCCCACGAATCTTGACACGTTTTTCTTTTTGGGCCGTCCCACGAATCTTGACACGTTTCCATTTTGGATAAGTAATTATTACATTTTCTCTCATACTTTATCACTTTTATTACTCCATCTCTCCTACTTTATCACTTTTATTACCTTCTTTCTCATACTTTATCACTTTTTATATTTTATTAACTACACACTTAAAATACTAATCTACAACTCCTTAATTTCCGTGTCGAATCCAAACGTGTCAAGATTTGTGGGACGGAGGGAGTACATTTTTTAATACTCCCTCCGTCCACTAATTCAAGGCCTACATGAAAAAACACGGGTTTTAAGAAAAAGTGTATTATTATTAATTGAGTGGAGAAAGGGACCCACAAAATGTATTGTTTATTGATTGAGTGGAGAAAGGGACCCACAAAATGTATTACTAAAAATATGAATAAAAACTTCGAGAAGGTCTTGATTATTGGGTTGAGTGGAGAAAAAGTGTATTGATTATTGGGACCCACCAATTAAAATATGAATAAAAACTTACTAAAAATAGATAGGTCTTGAGTTGGTGGACGAACCAAAAAGGAAAGTAGGCCTTGAATTAGTGGACGGAGTGAGCAATAAAAATTGAGAGAAAAATAACAATATACTATTGGGCTGGAAGTCCCATCAGTTAGCAATGATTGGGTTGAATATGATAAGTCCATTACTATAAAAATCTTTCTTGGTATTCCGCAACAAAGTTTCGAGAAGTTTCCGCACCACAAATATCTAACAGGGGCAGCAAGTGATGGTGCGAGTGGAGTGGCGGTGGGGGATGCGGTGGCGGATTTCTATTTGAGGAAAGTTTCGCTTCACCATAAATATCAGCCCTAAACTTAAGGATCAACTGCTAATCATGGAGCACTCACCCAAATCTTTGTCTTGGCGGCTTATAATTTAGATTTTCTTTTACGTGTAGATCGCACATTCAGCGCCTCATTTTTCTATGCTCGCTCCACCTTCTTGCACTCTTATCTCTCATCTTTCTCTCTCTCTCTCTATAAATACGTTGTAACTTCTTCAGAAAACACACTGCTAATCATGGCTTCCAAAATTAACGTCTTGTTTCTGCTGCTGCTTCTGGTGTCGGGAAAAACTGATGCAGCAGCTGTTTCAACTAATAGAAAATTGATGGTGGAAGTGGAACGGGAGGTGAAGAAGACGGCGGCGGCGGCGCCGGCGGCGGTGGTTATCAATGATGTTGATATAAACAATCATCATTCGATCCCAAGGGGATCTTGGGATAACGGCCAAAATGGGCCGTGAGGAATTAATGCTTTCATCTTTACTTATTTTCGTCCAAAAATTGTGTATAATTTCTATACTTTCAGTGTTGCAAATCTGTATACTTTCATTAGTCGCTACGTGTATATTTGAACGTGTCGAAAGTCTCATATGAGACGGGTATTAATAATGTAATTAGTTACAGGAGATAAAATGATACTACTTGGGATATAAGATATGATGGTGTGTGCATGTGTACATGCAAGTAGTTCCTTCTGGATGGATCGTTTCTCACGTATTTTATTTATTTTATTTTATTTCCACTCATTAGTATTGGAGTGGGCTACAATATCCATATTGAGATAGTAAAACTAAAAACTATCCACTAAGATTAAAAAATAAATAAAAAAAATAATCATACTTATTAATTGGAGAATGAGAAATACGGGAGTGGTGAGAGAAGGAAAGTAAGAAGAAAAATAAAAAAATTTGGCAAAAGAATAAAATAAGGATAATAATGTAATCTTACATAAAGATGATTTTTTTTTTAAATTTTATTTTAATGAATACTAGGACGACCAGATATAATTAAAATGAGAACTCGTCCAATTTAACTTAGTTAATAGTAATAAGTGCGCTTACATCTTCAGTAAAAATCAAAACGCCATTACATACTATTATATCGTGCAACCGTTATATACATATATATATACATGCATTAATGCATATGCAATATTGCATCATCCATTAGCTCACTTTCATACTTACCAAATTGAAAAATAAGATTTGCTTGCTAAAAGCACCTGAAAGTGAGAAGGAAAAGCACATTCATCATTTCCCACTACTTCACTCATGTCAACTCCACATTTCCAATATCCTTAAACGTATTACTCCATTCTAATTATATATTGTACTAATACTCCATCCGTCCACTAATTGTTGGCCTACTTGTCTTTTTGGACCGTCCACCAATTTATGTCCTATCTATTTTGAGTAAGTTTATATTCATATTTTAATCAAAATTGTGGGTCCCTTTAATAAATTGTGGCCTAATTGCATTGACTTTAATAAATTGTGAGTCTCTTTCTTCACTCAACTAATAAAAATATATTTTTTCTTAAAACCCGTATTTTGCCTCCTAGGCCCAACAATTAGCGGACGGAGTGAGTATTATTAGTGTCCATATGGCCAACAATTAGCGGACGGAGTGAGTATTATTAGTGTCCATATGTTACACAGATCTACAAGATAGACCCTTTTTTTCTCTTCGTGGGGGCAATATTTTTAAATTTTGAGTTTGAGATTTCGAAAAAACAGTTTTCATGTAATTAACACAAAATGCCGATAATTTGATTTGGTGAAAAGGTCTTTCACACATTAATCAACACAAAATGCCGATAATTTGATGATTTTATAAGAATCAAAGCAAAAAATGATCGGTTGTCATCTCAACACAACCTTTCATTGAATTTGCAATTACAATATGATTTTTTCAAACCTCAAAAAATCACAACACAACATTTCTATTTGTGCAATCTGAGAATTTATGTTGTAATCATAAATGCAATGGAAGGTTGTGTTAAATCCAGCAATGAGTCCTATAAATTATGCCACAGTTCAAACCTTTCAATAATTATAGAATATGTTGATGATTTAAACCCTTGATTTCTTCTAAAATTGAGAAAATAAATACGGGCTGGCTCTAGCTTGTTACATTTTGTCAGGTAAATCAAATGCCACATCTATCGCCTGTGTGTGTCTATTGATATGTAGGGATCGTTTACTTTGTTGTTAGGACAGAAGGAATTGTGTTTATGGATAAAAATATGGACTTTGCTTTGACAGAAATAAAAAAATAACACACAAAAGTTGAAGATATGAGAGAAATTTCTCATAATGGTGCAATTGATTTGATTGGTACAAAAACAAATAAAAGTCACAAACCTCTAATATGCAGCACATAATACAAATATAAACGCACATCTATATAATTACACTGCCATTTGCTTTGCCAGTAACAAGGCAAAGTAACAGCAGAAAAAAATAAGTGAATACAAAATTATGTACCTTGGAGATTTGAGACTGAGGAAATGATTCCAAAAGATTTACCAATCCAATCTTGTTGAAGATTAATCAGGAGGCGAAGAACATGTTCCTTCATCCTCCTTCAGCACTCAGCAGCAGCAGCAGCTGCTGCTGCTAGTCGTTGCCATGTTAGTTCTCGTTGTTCCTCCAGCTCTCTGCACTTGGCTTTCCTCTCCTTGTACTGCTTCCGGCACTCTTCAAATAGATCGCCATCCATCTCCATGAATGTTTTCCGAACATTAAGACTTAAGCTGTGTACCGTCTGGTTCCAATGATACTGCGTATTCTTCTGCAAAGCATCAAAAAGGATTGGCAAGATAACACTTCGATTCTGGGCAATCAGTTCCACAATGTGGTCATTGTTCCATAGGAAAAGAGCTCGTTCTGCAACCTGAAACAGTCATTTGGCCCCCAATCAGATACTGGCTCGTAAGAATATGACCGAGGCATGACTTCATGACAAGCAATGAATCTTATACTACTCTCTATGGGAGAGAAGAGGAAAGCTACAGAAAATAATAAGACAATCATCCTACTGCCAAACAAGTTTATAGGGTGAAGAGACATAAATGAACAAGGTGAATTTAAAGCAACAACTACGAGAACTTGAATAAATCATTCTCAAGTTACATTAGAGCACATGTACTGTACATCAGCAACCATTCAAATACAAAGTGAATGCTTGACCAAATCACTACATCATGAATATACCAAATCATTAAACAGGCACATATAGATCAAATTCTGAGAAATTACCACAATGTAAGACATTATAGCAGCAGAATCAAAATAAATCATCAACAGTTCAGAATGAGTGACAGAGGCGTGGAGTGAACACTAAAGTGGCATGGAGGGACACAAAATGCGCCGACTCTTGAGGTCATCTTGATGGCTTTGAAAGCGAATAGAAGAACAAGTTACCATGCATTATAAACAATCAATATAGAGACAAGAATGCACCTGATTAGGCAAAATATAGAGCATTCATCAAACAAAGAAACCAGCAGTTACATCAAGCAAAAGTCAGATGATTTAAGCAGACAAGAAAAGGTAAAAGCTAGTAACAACACCGCAATGCAACCAAATACTTTAGTAAGTTATTGTGAGCTTTTGAGACCTGAAACTGAGGGCTATTGATGCAACGAGCAATCTGTCTGAACAGAGGAACCATGCAGCGTTGAAACTCCACGGCGTTCGTCCCATCCAACACTTCCTCAAGTTCCCCAACAAAAAGAACCTCCTTTTGCGAATCGATGACCGGCCAATACTTCAATAGGCCCATAATAATGGTATCCGCCAATCTGTAATCCTTATCCACGAACTGTGTAACACAATACGATAGCTGGCTGTGATACGTCCCTAGCACCTTCGGTTTATGGAGCGGTATCAAAACTCGTGCAAGAAACACCTTGTGCTCCTCCTTCATTGGCAATGCAAAACCATTGATGATGCTCCCAAGTATCTCTAGCAGCTCCGCGATCCCATTCTGCCTTCCTGCCTCATACATGAATCTATAGAATATATTGTTTATCGCCTTCCTAATAAATGGCCTATGAACCATAAACTTCCCATATATCCTATGCAGAATAGTCTTCACACACTCCCTCTCCCTCGGATCATCGGAATCAAACAAATCAAGCAACTTCATAACAAAGAAATGATCGATGTAGCGCTTGGCAGTCTTCGTATCTGTATCCGATGCGACCACATACCGCAATAGCAGTTCATAAACGAGATGCAGATGCGGCCAAGAAGGATCGAAAAAGGGATTCTCCTCTTCGGCCTCGGCATTCTCACAACCTGTGCTTTCGTGGGAGGCAGGGGGCAGGCAACGGAAAATGTTGGTCGAAATCATCTTAACCAATTCTCCTTGATTTGTCTCCGTGATTTTGCTAGAACCGGATTGAATAAATTCCACGAGCTCAATCAAAGTCTGCCGCTTAATATCCTTCTCCTTCGCCATTTTCAGAGTGTCGGAGAAATCAAATTGCACACAGCATATCTTCAGCTTCCGCAGAAACAAATCCTGACGATCCACAGCCACAGCATCTCGAAACGTCGGTAGATTTTCAATTGTGCCGAGAGGCGACCGCTCCGGCGCAGCGGCAGCAGGCATTTGCGGCTGCTGGGGTAAATTTGGCAGCGCGACGCCGCGGGAGGCGTGGCACACGACGAGGTCGGTGCCGGAGCTCCGCCCCGGTGGCGGATGGGCAAAATCAACATCGGATTTCGCCACCTTGCGGTGGCCTCTCTTGATTATCCTGTGCAACATCTCGGCGTATGTATGCATATACATACACAAAGATATATATATATATATATATATGTATATATATATGTGTGTGTATATGTGAATAAGGAAAACTATATTCTACATATCTAGGTTTTCGCAAATCGGAAAAACGAAAGCTAGAGATGGATCCATAAGATAATAAATCTAGAAACGATTTAACGATTATGCAATAGAAGTGAAAAACGTATCTATTGCAGAACCGCGCCGGAAGACAATGCGGCGAGTTGGAGAGGCGATCATGGATCGCCGGAGATCGGAATGCCCCGGCGATCGGAGGAGCTGAATGGAGAGAACTGTATTGGAACGAATCCGTGCGCATATCTTATATACGCGCACGTATATTTGAATGAGTGAGAGAGAGACGAATCTGGGGATTACACGTGGAAGAGTTTTATTATAGTACGAGTCATATACTATATTTTAACTTCTTGCGGAAATTATAAAATACTTTGTAGTATTTTTTTAATTTATTTTGGTTATATTTTGAGAAAATTAGAGGAGGGTATGGTTTTAAGTTTTAACAAATAAGGAGTTGTGGATGAAAGCCCTTATAAATACAATGAATGAATGGCTTAATTATTATTTTATTTCAACAAATCAAGATCGAATAAAATACCAATTAAAAAATTATATACTCTCATCATCCACTAATTCGTGTCATAATTTGTCATTTTGGTCCGTCCACCAATTCGTGTTCTATCCATTTTTAGTAACTACTACTCCCTCCGTCCCATGAAGCATGACTCAGTTCTTTTCGGCATGGAAATTAAAAAATTGATATTTTGTGTGTTAAATGTGGTAGGTAAAAAAGTGAAAAGGTGAATAAAGGGTAATTTTTTTGCCATTTTTAGAAACAGGTCAAGTTTCGTGGGACAACCCAAAAAGAAAACTGGGACATATTTCGTGGGACGGAGGGAGTATTTCATTTCCTTAGCAAATAAATCACTTTTTCTTAAAAATTGTACCCCCTTCTTCACTCAACAAATAAACAATATATTTTTTTCTTAAATCTGTGCCCATTCCTTAGGACACGAATTTGTGGATGGAGGGAGTAATTCAACACTGTTTGATAAAAGAAAAAATTATGTTAATTTTTTTTAAGTAGTTTTATTCAATTTATTTATCAAGTTTAATTAGGGTGTATTTCGAAAGAATCGTACTTATTATTATCTCACAGATAACGATTACACTAAAGAAATCTAGTACAATAAGTTGGATCTACGTACTAAACAAAGTAAATAAATTGAGGAAGTGGAGAAGACAAATCTATAATCCTTTATTATATCGTCATTACATAAAGCTAATCAAACGTTAAACGACTATTTTGGTGATTTTCTTTTGAAGCTATTGCAGAATTAGTTGATTGGCTCAGCTCCTCACCAAAATGTAGCACCTACCGTATTGTTTCAACCCTAATAATTAGATCATAATTTGATCTCAACAATATAATAGAATGATGTTCTCAATGAGTATGCACGGCAAATTTGTTCAATTCATTACGGGTACATTTGATTTGGTAAATAAGATAGATAAGATTAATAGAATTGAAAATAAGTGATGAATAATCATTCAATTGCATAATTAGGATACGGTATGTGTAATTGCAGGAAAAACACAAACAAACAAATAAAGGCGTGTAGGGATTTGTGTGGGCCTTATAAACTAGCCCAATGGGTAAACTAGTTAGTTGGATGAGAGGTCCATCTCTAAAGTTTATTGGAGTTTGTCTTCAAATTAATTTGATTTAAATATGTGACAACGAAGGAGAATATAGTGAAAAATATCCGACACACCCACCCATCATAGATTGCTAATTTGTCTCAAAACTGCTGTCGGATTCAAATGAAAAGTCAAAATAAATTTTGTTATGGATTCAAGTTTGAACATCCTATGTCACAAGTTACTTTGCTATACAAAATAGGAGACTTTGTCCTCATATTCAATCCAACTAGCTTTATTAGCTTCATATTTGTCATCTGCCATTAAAAATAATAATAATAACAATAAATTAAAAGGTTATTTCTATTTAACAAAAGACGGCAGCTCAAATACAATGAAAATAGTTCTTATTAAGAAGATAATGCAATAACACAACAGCTGTCTTGAGTTCAACACAAACTACATTTTCTACAGACAGCCGGCTGCACAAAATGAGCCATAATAATGCTTATAATTTTACAAGAGAAGCAGCTTAAGATTTAACAATGGCTGCCTTAAAAAAGATTTAACAATGGACACAATGATCCAAACACACACTTCCAAAAGGCATTCTTGCAGGCTAATTCAACTGGAATCTACAAGTACTATCTTTTATATATAATTTGGCTGTGTTGTTTTCTTACAAGTTGTGAGCTGTAAGAAATTGCGAACCTTGAGTTTTTTCCATGGAAGATCCGAAGAGGTTGGAAGAGGGGCGTGGCGATGGAACACGACTGGAGACCGGAGCTAATGGCCATCAACTCGAGCAAGTTGGAGAGGATGTTAATGGAGAGAGGAGCTATGACAATGAGCAGAAGTTAAAGACAACCTTGGACCTGCCGGAGGAACAGGAGGCAGAGCAGCCGTTGAAGCACAAGACGAAAAGGGTGGCGACCTTGGATGCATTCAGAGGCCTAACCATAGTGGTAAGAAAATTCTACTGCAATCAAACAAACACTCTCATTCTTCCCTGCATGATTGTGATGTTGCGAAATGTAGTTGATGATACTCGTGGATGATGCTGGAGAGGCGTATCCACGGATTGACCACTCGCCTTGGAATGGCTGCACGTTGGCTGATTTCGTGCTACCATTTTTCCTGTTCATTGTTGGTGTGGCTATAGCCCTTGCACTCAAGGTAGGTCCCTTTTATCAGTCCCCATTTGTCGCCATGCCCTTGCGCTCGTCTCAGTTATAATCCAACCTGTGACAGAGGATTCCGGAGGTCAAGTTTGCAGTTAAAAAGATAATCTTGAGGACTTTGAAGCTCATCTTTTGGGGAATTCTGCTTCAAGGTAAATTGACTAACATGATCTCATATTTGAAAAATGCAAACAAACTCAACCAAGAATGTATGTTGATGTTGCTTCTGTTCTTCATGAATAACAAACATATCTTGTTTACCTTTGCAGGAGGGTATTCTCATGCACCATATGATCTGACTTATGGAGTCGACATGAAGAAAATCCGGTGGTGTGGCATTCTCCAGGTGACGGGATGTCGCCTTTTTATTCCTTTTCTCATATTTTCTGTAGATCAGGAGTATATGTAAGGCAGCAAGATAGAAATATCAGGTAAGAATCTATTCAAGAATCGAACTCTGCCTTCTGTCTGATACGGTATCTTGTTTCATATGCAAGCAGAGAATAGCTTTGGTATACTTTGTTGTGGCTTTGATAGAGACTATGACCTCCAAGGTCAGGCCAAACAGTTTGAAATCTGGTCATTTCTCAATCTTTGCTGCATATAAATGGCAATGGTCAGCTATTTCTTCTCTTTCATTCAAGAATTGTTTTTCTCATTTCATATACTGCAGCATGATTCAGATTGTCCTGTTTTGGTGTTTCAAGGGCTGGAGGGCTTGTTGCATTTGTCATATACATGATCACGACGTTCTCCCTCTACGTTCCCGACTGGAGTTTCGTGGCGTCCGAGGAGGATGGCATTGCTGAAACATACACAGTAACAAACAGCAACATTTTTAGTACAACATTAACATTTTACCACCACAAAAAGTACAATGAGATTGAACACTAAATTTTCAGGTAAAATGTGGGATGAGAGGGCATCTAGGCCCTGCATGCAATGCAGTCGGCTACGTGGATCGACAATTCTGGGGCATCAATCATCTCTACACTCAACCAGTTTGGGCAAGATTAAGAGTCAGTTCAGATACCTAACAAATTTCTCAAAAAAGTATGTTATTGTGTCTCATTGTGTGATTCTTGGCTGAATATGCAGGCCTGCACTTTAAGTTCTCCGGATTCTGGTACATTCCGCGACGACGCGCCTACTTGGTGCCGTGCTCCGTTTGAACCAGAAGGGATTTTGAGGTTTCTCTCTCCCTCTCTCTCGCTTGGTTCTCTCAAAGAAAATCCATAGAAATGTCAAATTCTTACAGAAATAAAACAGTCTGAATGTTCTCGCAGCTCGATTTCAGCTATTGTTACTGGCACTATAGGTATCCATTATGGACATGTGTTGATTCATGTTAAGGTAAGAATCATTGGCATCAAAATAAATTCAAAATTTCAAGTCAAGAATCTAAACATCATGTAACCAGGATCATGCTGAAAGGCTCAAACAGTGGCTTTCAATGGGAATTTTGCTACTAATTGTAGCCTGTGTTCTTCATTTCACAGATGGTATATACTCATACACAATCCTTCTCTCAATCTACGAACTCGAAAAATTCTTGAAAACAAATTCATTGCAAACTCATTTTCTTGCAGCTATTCCCATCAACAAGCAACTGTATAGTTTCAGCTATGTCTGCTTCACAGCTGGTGCAGCAGGCATTGTATTCTCTCTCTTATACATAGTGGTAACCATCTAAACTTCAGATTCACCCTACAAGTTCTAGACGCGAACATCTTGTGATAGTACGATTCGTCTGAGTGTTTACAGATTGATGTATATGGACTGCGGACACCATTCTTGTTCCTGGAATGGATAGGGATGAATGCGATGCTGGTCTTCGTGTTGGCAGCTCAGGGGATTTTCGCAGCATTTGTCAATGGATGGTTCTTCAAGAATCCAGACAGAAATCTGGTAAGAACAAGGATTGAACAAGTTGACAGTTTTATAAATTTGATTCATTGTTTGACATTGGAAGCTCAATGTTTTTTTTTTCTTGCAGGTGAAATGGATTAGGCAGCATATTTTCGTAGATGTGTGGAAATCTGAGAGAGTTGGGACAATTATGTATGTAATATTTGCTGAAATCACATTCTGGTCAGTGGTTTCTGGCATACTCCATAAACAAGGCATATACTGGAAACTGTAACCAAGTGTGTCATATTAGAGACAGATTTGTGTGTGTGTGTGTGTATTTTCCCAAAGTTACAAACTTACAAGGCAAAAGCTATGATCCATTTTTATTTGAATATCTATTTCAAGGGGAAAATAGCCTTTTCCATACCTTGTTACATTGTTTCTCAATCTAAAAGCCAAAACATTGGTCATAGCATCATCTAAACAGCTCAAAAACCTAAGCTTTCCTCATATATATACACATCTAGAACAGAGAATATTTACAAGTTATATCGGCTGATCCAGCGTTGAAGCATACGAACCTCCAGCAGAACCTGTTGCAGCGCAGCAACGAGCATTAACGTCGTTGTTACTCCCAACTCATTAGCATTCTCCACACCGTCTCCTCTATCTCTTTCTTTGAAGCAGAGCCACTTTCCCCTTCGTCGAGTAGAACTCTGTAAATTTCCCACTCACGATCACCGATGCCATGCCTTGCGATTTCAGCCTGTAAAAAGTAGCCGTATTAGATCAACAGTCGTCTGCATAAGGATCAGAAGGGTGAATCAAACTAAGAAATAAGAATACAAGCGAAGTGAGGAAGTACCGAAAAGATTGGTCTGTTTAGCATCTTGAGAGCGAGAGTTATGTCGTGGAAAACCATGGGACGACCCTTTCCAGATAACTCGATGGGATTTGCAACGAGCAATTCAGTGTCAGGGCCACGGCTGATCAATGCTAATCTTAGCGGACGGCTTAGCTCCACCTGAAGACGATTGCTCAACGAATTCCGTCTGCTGGGGTCAACTATCTTCTTACCATCATCTGCTTGCATGATAAACAAGTCGAGCTCACACTCAGCATTCCCTTTCCTTGCCAGACGTCCATAGGAAACCTGGTACATATTTATCGATGATTAGCCATTAGAAAATGCGATAAACACGAACTGAAAGTAGGAAAAACACGCACTTGGATGTCGCAGTCCTTCAACGTTCTCATAACATCGTACAAAAGACCTTTGTGGTCCTGGCAAACAATTTGGACTAGTGTGTGAGAGGGACTCAGCATGTTATCCATCGTGATTGAGGGACATTTAAAGGCGATGGGGTCATCTTCGTTTTGATTCAGCATCTCTACGTTAAACATGTCCTCAGTGGTTCCATCTGAAAAAAACGAGGGTCCTTGAGAAGACGACGTGATTTCGGGCCCCACCCTTTCTATTTCGCAGCTGATGGCTCCGTCCCCGAAAACAGCTTTTAAATGGTCACATGTGTCCTCCTTTCTCTTCTCTGTATGCAAAAGCTCCCTGGTACAAGTACAATATGTCAATAATCTGAGTCACTCCCAAAATAAAATTCAATGTAGCTGAGAAGTTGCTTACTTCTCTAGCAAATAACTAAATATATGTTTGGATAAACATTAGCAATTTAGCATCATAAAAGAGGATGCATCAGCATCAGCATCAGCAAACAGCATCAAGTAAAATTGGGAAATTATTGCAAGCTTCACAAATACGAGAGCAAGTAAATCCTACAAGACTGTGTAAATTTTGAAACCTCGAGTCAGTTATGAAGAAGAGGTCCATGACTTTTCCATCTGGAGTTGTCGACACCTTCACTCTCTTTATCGTAAGCTCGAGCTCACAAAGAACCCCCGTTACATCTGCAAAAGAAACTTGATGGATCAAGATACTTCAAATCCAACAATGCAGCAGAAACTAAGTATAAAATCGCATATTAACCCCGTCAAGTAGACGAATCGCCTTCCAAAAATTACACCAGAACTGCAATGGAGTCGAGATTTTCACATTAACCCCATTTCTTAATTGCAAATGGCCTTACCATGCAGAAGGCCCCTTCTGTCATAGCAACAGAACTTCAAGAGGTACACGTTGGGGGGCTTCGGGGGGCGCATCTCGGGCCCATCATATGAAATCCCATTAGCCAACAGAAAAGAAGGGCAAACCCCCATCAATCTGTTCTTCAGCAATCCCCATCGCGTGCTCGATTTCCCCTCCACCCAAAACACTATGTAGCACCATTTCCCATCGGTTGATACATCTACAAAGCCATAGCCACCAAAAAATTTGAACGGAAAGGACAGTAAAACACAGTATCAGAATCAAACTTAACCATCTCACATCCATAAAATAATCAAGAATTTGGGGAAAATCATCCCCACAGAGCAACTCCTAACACAATGTATCATCTCAAATTTCAACATAATTTATTTATTTATTTGAGACACAAGATATGTATCATATCATGAATTCCAAACTAATATACATTACAAAGAAATCCAAATAATTCGCCAAATAACTAAACTAGTATTCCCTCCGTCCCGCTCCAATTGTCTCCTTTCTTTTGGACACGGAGATTAGGAAATATGTATAAAGTAGATAAAGTGGGTATAAAGTAGATAAAGTGGGTTGGTGGAAATTATTTAAATATTAAGTATAGAGAGAGTGTATTGCCAAAAAAGGAAATAAGACATTTGGAGTGGGACAACCCAAAATAGAAAACGAGACATTTGGAGTTGGACGGAGGGAGTACGAACTAGACCGATATCCAAATAAAATGGAACTACAACCCACACTTAGGTGGGAATCGAACCAAAGATCTCTTCATTTGGGCTAGACCTCATTGACAATGTCAATATCATCATTGAAACAGTATGGTCAAAAAATACAGACGACAATAACAAACTCGAAGACACAAAGTACTCAACAAAGATTCAAAAATTCCCATCAGATGTCACCAAATAACACAAGAAACCTCAACTTAGTTAGTATCAATCAAAATCTGTTGCATGCAATTAACAATGAATCAAATCATGGGCTTCAAATACATACCGATTCTAACAACAGTGAGTCCAAAAAAGAGAATTATGCGGCAAAGATCACAGCCTAGACCAGTCTTGTCCGGACAATTCACGGTTATAACACTAGGCTCCTCTTCTCTCTCCGACTGCCTAATCATCACAGCATCATCGTACACTATCCCCATCCCCTCAAATTGATTTCCCACTAAAAAAAATCAAATCTTTATCTCTATCTAAACAAGAAAAAACTTGCTATTTTCGAAAATGGGAACAAAGTGGTTTCACTACCAATCCCCAACCACAAATATCGCACCTTTTCTCTCCAATATAAGCAAGAAATCTACACCCTTTTATCAGAGATATGAAGTGCGATTGATCTGTCTATGTCATGCTGTGGTCTTTGCGCCCTTTTTGCCATATATGTGTAAGCAAGAGAGGGCGAGTGGAAAAGTAGTAGTTTTCGGCGGCCAAACATGTGGGTGAAAGTAACAATGGTTGAAAGGAATGCGAGGGGAAAAAAAAGATTTGTGGGGATAGCTGGATTTTGCTTTGAATCGAAGAAATGGTGGAATTGGCATTCGTTTTGTGAATCAGCTACACTTTTTTTTTTAATGAATTTGGGTGGTTTGGTGGAAGGGTAGGAAACGGGGTGTATGTATGTATTGGAGTTTCATTTGTCTTCTTTTCTTCCTCATTATTTCGTGCCATCTCGTGGTAAACAACTTTTTTGTTCTACCACATTTTAGTTAAAAATTAATAAATTCTTAATTTCATTTTAGTTATAAATAATAAATTATAATTTAAAATGAATAAATTATAATTAGTTTATAGTAATAGTTAAAATAATTAATTAATCATTAATTGGACCGTACAGTTGGTGAGGACGGCCGTACAGTATTTTTGCCTATCTATTTTTAAGAGAAATTTTCGGAGATTGAATCAAATGCAACCTAGTTACATTTAATCTCTTTTCAATTAAGATTGTGGTTGCTTGTTATCCAATGGAGGATAATAATAATAATAATAATAATAATAATAATAATAATAATAATAATAATAATAATAATAATAATAATAAAGTATAAATTTATCATTTAAAATAAAGATCATATTTTCTATATTTTATTTAATTTAAATGATAATATATTTATTCAAGTATAAAGTTATTAGTTATACCACTCTCCCTTTGGTATAAAATAGAGATCGATTGTTTTTTTCATATTGACTCTTATTTATGTTCTCCACAAATCCAACAAAAAGTACTGATTTTCTTAATGATGATTTCTGAAAAGTTTTTCAACATATAAAAGAACATGTGTTCATTGGTTTTTGTCATGCACACAGGGAGGCGAATTCAACCGTTCATAAATTAACAAATTTTGCTATTGTTAATTAAGATGTAACAGTGTGTGTTGGCCAAGCGGTAAGGAATTAATGTCTAAAATTAAAAATTTTGAATTCGAGTCCTCTGTGACGCGGTCTTTAAATTTTTTTATTTAATACAGTTTGAAGGTCGGATCGCTTGCTATTTACATTTAATGTGTATCTGGGGATGTAAATCTATATATGTATTACTTTGAAGAACACTATTTGTATTCAATATGTGTTTGGGGAATGTAAATCTATATACTTACTTTGAAGTGTTAATTCATACTATCAGTATAATAAGACAAAATTGCATTCAACTTTCACTAATATAATTCTACAATAGTGCATAACCAGACAAAATTACCATGGTAAGATAAGTTTCAAGTGTCCAAAATTGTGTCGGCTCAAAAACGTATGACAGAAACATAATCTATATTTAAATACGCCCAGCTTTAACTATGTGTTGAAGAGGCAGATAAGAATTAGGTCAGGTTAAGTGTATGATGTGTGTATATAAAATAATGGGAAATTGCTACATTTTTAATTAAGACTTTAGTTTTATATTTTATTTTAGGATTAAATGCATGTAATATCATAAATAGGGATGTCAATGCAGCCCGAAACCCGTGGGCCAACCCGAATAACCCGACAAAATTAGAGGGTTAGGGTTGAAAATCGCAACCCGAAAAAACCTCCAGCCCGATTAGCCCGCACCCGACTAACCCGGGACCCGATAGGGCTAGCCCGAAAACCCGATGGGCTGGCCCGGTGGGCTGACGGAATTGTGACTGATGCATCCAGTTATAACTTCTGCTATGTTTATATATATGGTATTTGCTTAAATATATATATGTAGCCTCATTAAAAAAAGTGAAATTAATAAGTTAGAATATATATGTGTGTGTGTGTGTGCAATCTCATTAAAAAAAGTGAAATTAATTACCGATTTTTTGTAGAAATTGATTATTAGTATCTCATTAGTTAGTTATTAATTATTAGTATCTCATTTAAAGTGATACCAATTTTTTTTCTTTTTTTTTTTCTGTCAATGAGAAGTGCATGGCAAATCCACTAATTATTCAGTAATAATCCAGATTGATTCTAGTGCATTGATATATGTTAAATTTTACTATCTCATTTTAATATAATTTTGTTTATGTAATCTTGAATATCTTATATTTTTGCATTTCATGCTTTGCTATATAATTTATATCTTTAATATCTATGTATATTTTATACATTATACATTAGATCATTAGGAATAATAAAATACAAATGATAATTTTATTTTTACGCCTTTAACCTGATTAGCCCGATGGGCTAGCCCGAAACCCGAAAGTTTAGGGTTAGGGTTGAAGATTTACAACCCGAAAAAATCTCCAACCCGATTAGCCCGCACCCGACTAACCCGGAACCCGATAGGGCTAGCCCGAAAACCCGGTGGGCTGGCCCGATTGACATCCCTAATCATAAACTTTGATCGAAATCCAAATCCAACACAAACTTTAAAAAGTCCAATTTAAATGTGTGATTTTACTTTGTGTTTAATTTTAATACTGATTTTTGTTTTCCCCAAATCTGATGCTACATGTCATGGACGTGGCTTGTCGACACAAGCTTTAGTATTTTCTGGCCGACGAGCAAAACATTGCATTTTATTACCAGTTTTCTCTCTCACATATCTGATTTTTTATCCCGATTCCCAAAAGGCACACGATTGTGAGCGGCGTCGAAGGCGAGGCGTGGCCTCACCATAAATTCGAAGGCCATGGTTGCGACAACTTTAATGGAGGAGCGAGGGCTCGGTTTTAGGAGAATGACCCACCTGAATTTCCAGCAATGGAAGGAAAGAAAGGAACGACACGAACTAAACGCCGGATTCTAGGGGCAAGATTGAGAGTCGTGGCTGCGGCGGCGGATATGGGCATAAATGGGCGAACCTTTTTCGAAAGATACAGAGAGAGAGATGGGTTAATTTTGGGGGTTTCGATTTTTCACCAAAGATGGTGGAGATTGGGCTTTCTCTTTTTGGAGGATGAAGATTTTCTACTATCTTTGAGGGGATTGCCCAGATTTACCGGAGATTCACGGATTTTCACCGAAAATGGTGATCACTAGTAATGGCAGGCTGCCAGATTTTCTAAATCGAGAAGGTACATATTGAAGGGAGCTTGGAGATTTTAGATTGGTGGGTGGGATGCACGTTTTCCGGTGAGCAGCAATCTTCGTCGGGCTCATAGCAGAGGCAAGGCGGTCGGAGATGAAGGGAAGTCGGCAACCGCCGGAGAACAAATCGGTGTAAAAAATGAACTTTTAAATTTAGGAAAGACAAAAATTGGTGTTAAAATTGAAAGTGGAGTAAAGTTGCACATTTAAATTGGATTTTTTTAATTTACAAATTGCCACGCGTCATTTGGAAGACACGTCATTGCCACGTGGTTTTTTTTAGCATCACCGGAGAATAAATCGGTGCAAAAAATGAACACAGAGTAAAAATTACAAATTTTAAATTGAACTTTTTAAAGTTCGTGCTAGATTTGAATTCGATCAAAGTTGGTGATATTACATGTATTTGACCATTTGTTTTAACAATGTAAATATTTAAATAAATGGCTTAAATTACTTCTATCCCATCTTTTTATGCTATCTTCTACTTTAACTCTTAAATTTATTGACTTTTTGCCAATTTTTTAATATGCACCAATTTTAATGTCTTATGATTAAAATAACATAAGGACTTTTAAAATTCAAAATTGAATTAGGACACCTGAAATCATGCATGAGTTGTTTGCTCATATTTTTAATTTCATCATGAAACGCTCAATGGTAGGGTAATTGAATTGGGAAGTTGATGCAATGGAAAAGCGAAGAACATATGATGATAGAAGAATGAAAATATCGGCGAACAATCCAAATAATGAACCTCAAAATGTGTCAATCAGTTTTAAATTTATTTTTTGTTATTCCAATAGTATAATTAATACTCCTTCTGTCTAATTAAAAGTGGCTTATATTCTACTTTAGGTTGTCCCATTATAAATGACTTGTTTCATAAATGACAAAATTTAACACATAAAAAAGTGTAAATCTTTCCACTTTTAACCACTTTACACATTCTCCTTATTTTACGAGCAATAATTATAGCGTGATTCTGAAGAGAGGCAAGTGTGGAGATTTTTCTAGTCATAGTGACCCGAAAAGCGGTTCAATAGTTCCAGGAACCCTATTAATAAGTAATAAGGTAAGCTTCCAAAGCTCCTTTCTTCAATTCTATCGCTCCTTGATCACAGGTCTGTGAGGCAGGAAAAAGGATTGACTTATTACCTTATTACATAGGCTCGCTGGACAGCTTTTCTAGGATAGATGAAAAGAACTTTCTCCAAACTGCCATTTTTAATGGATGGAGGAAGTACAAATTAAAAGAATCGTGATAAAATTAATACTACTACATTTTAAAGGTTGGAATAGATTGAAAAATAAATAAAATTTAAGATAAAAAGTGATATAAACTCTTTAAGTGAACACTGGGTTTTATTTGTTCTCATATGCAAAATTTTGATATCAATCCACACAAAAATATTTATAAAGACTTAGACACATATATTCTTTATTAATTATTGGTAATGTAAAAGATTAAGCCAAATATAACAAACACAAAATCTTGGGTACACCTGGATGTAGTGTATAATCGGATTGATCCGTTTATTTATATAATTTGGGTCAAAATATGAATTCAAATTAAGGTACAGGTCAAAATCTAAATGAAAGTGCAACTCAATTATATGATACACTCGGGTGTAGTAACCTCAATAACAAATGTGAACTGTAGAAGTAGTTTTAATAGTTTATGGAAGATAGATATGCATGACTCACTGCTAGGTCATAACGCATAAGTGCACCAATTTATTATTATTATTATTATTATTATTATTATTATTATTATTATTATTATGTTGGTTAAACAGTAAACTGGTTTGGGTGCCCATCAAAATCTTGGCATATATGCATCATTTGTACTAACGAAAACAAACAATCAGTAATCATGAGTTAATAATTAAGGGCAAAACACATTTTCATGTCTCTATTATTAAAGTTTATTTTAATAGGTTCATGTTTTATAGTATTTGTTTTGCTTGAGTAAGTTCATGAACTTTTATATTTAATATCAACATGTCCTTATTTAACAAAAATTTACCTTAATGGTTGTCCTATTACCTAAATGGTTCTTGGAGTATTTAAATAGTTGGGGGTGCTGGAGCTCCCTCAATTGCTTGTTGAGCCTACACCAACGCTTGCCCCTCGTCTTGGCTATGCTGGTATCGTTATTATTTAGTCATAGTTGAATTCAAATTCAAAAGACTGACATGTTATATAATCACATTATGATTAACTACAAATTACTAAAAGTAAAATATATTGATTTATTTAATTTTTTTTCAAAAAAAAATATAGAAAAATAACTACATATATGAACAGTATTAAATAATTATTATTTTAAAAAATTAATTAAAAAATAATTTTTTATTTGAATTAAAAAAGATTGATATTATAACCACATTGTGAATGACCATAAATTAATTAAATATAAAAAAATTGATTTATTTAAATTTAAAAAAATAAAGAAAAATAACTACAATGTGGACATTATAATAAAATAATTAAATGTTTTTATTTTAAAAAATAATTAAATAGTAAACTTTTTTTATTTGACTAGTAAAATTACTGGCATCATAACGACTGCATAGATTTATTGATCTGAAAAACAAGTATGTAGTTTTTTTTTTTTGATCAGAGAAAAGTGAGTTTTATAAAAATCAGAGGGTGGTACCAGTAGTACCAAAGTCTACAACCCAACAAACCAAAAACACCAACAACAAGCTTCAGCAAAGAAAAACCATAACAACAAACCTCAGAACCCAAATCAAACACTCCCGTTCAGGAGCAAACAGGAGTTCACTCAATCACCTTAGGCTTAATCATCCAAGATTTTAAGTCCAAAGGCTGTGGCATCTGTTTATACACCTGCGTCCAGCTCCACGTTCTTGTCTTGATCTCGGTAACCACTTTGGATATGTTCCATGACGCTTGGCTAAAGATACAATCATTCCTTGCTTTCCAAATACACCACACCACACAGATCCAAACACAAGCCATAAAATGAAAATCTACCTTGTCCCCAAGATTAGAAAAAGCAAGGAAGTTCTCCTTTGCCGTGCGTTGCATTGCCGTCTGAATACCTATCCAGGATAAAATTTCTTTCCAAAGATCACAAGTAATCTGACAGGAGAAGAAAAGATGATTCAGGTCCTCCAGCTGCGACTTACAGAGAATGCAGTCGGAGTTCGAATTAGCGGCCAAAATGTTTCTTCGGATGAGGTTATCACACGTCGCCATTCTTCCTTTAAGAATCCTCCAAGCTGTTGTTTTCATCTTGTGAGGAGCTGGAGCCTTCCACAGTTTCTTGAAATCCATTTGCTCACAATTAGTCCCATTCTCCGATCTTGCTTGTCGGAATGCTTTGTATGCTGAATTTACTGAAAACAAGCCATTGGGAGTATGTTTCCACCTCCAACAGTCTTTCATTCCTGCATGAAGATTGATTTCCTTGATAGAGGACAACAGCTCATCGGCCTGTGCTCTTTCTCTCTCCCTCAATTCTCGATTCCACTCCAGCTTCCATTCCCACACTTCCCCCTAACCATTCTCCCATATTGGAGATAAACCCGTCCTGATTTTTACAAAGGCGATACAGCCTAGGAAATCTTTCGCTCAACCTTTTTCCCCCAACCCAACAGTGATCCCAAAATTTGAAGAAATCACCTTCTCCAATCTGCATATCCAAACTCTCTTTGAACCATTTTCCTCCCTCCCCCCCTACAAACTTCAACGATTTTCTTCCACCACCCCGTTTTTTTCTTAATAGGACTTGACATTCTGAAGCCCCCATCGTCCCACTCAATCTCCCCATAACACGCTCTAATGACTCTTGCCCACAAAGAGTTTCTGTCGGTTAGAAATCTCCACACCCACTTAACCATGAGAGCCTGATTGAAACTCCCCAAATCTTTGAACCCAAGACCTCCCTTCCTAATATCATTGCACAAAACCTCCCATCTAATCCAGTGGGTCTTTCTAGCCTCTGAATCCCCTCCTCCCCAAAGAAAATTACACATGACACTTCGGAGCTCGGCCAAGACTTTCTTAGGAAGAATTGAAAACGAGAACTGGTAAATTGGGATTGCCAACATAACCGATCTGAGCATTGTAATTCTTCCGGCAAACGAGAACTTTCGATTTTTCCATCTGTAAATTTTCCTCTTCAGTTTGTCGATGAGATACCTCCAATCATTTACTCGGGTGAGGCGAGTACCGATCATAATCCCCAAGTATTTAGTTGGAAGAGCTCCAACTTTACACTTGAGAATGGATGCCAAATGATCTCCCACAGGGCTTTGGATTCCAACACCAAAAATGTTGCTCTTGTCGAAATTAACTTTAAGTCCAGAGAGGGACTCAAAGAGTTTAAGAATGCTCCTCAAAGCCCATGCGTTCTCTGCATTTCCCGGAGCCAAAAAAACGGTGTCGTCAGCATATTGAAGATGAGAAACCTTGGTGCCGTCATGCCCTATCTCAACCGGCTGCAAAAGCCTCTCATGAATTGCTCTCTCCGTTAAAATATTGAGACCTTCAGCTGCAATTAAAAAAAGGAAGGGTGACAGAGGGTCCCCCTGCCGAAATCCTCTTTCCAGTTGGAATTCACCCGATGGGCTGCCGTTCACCAGGACATTTGCTGTAGCAGAACAAAGACAGCCCTTGATCCAACTTCGCCATTTTGGAGAGAAGTTCATCAGAATAAGCATAGTATCCAAGTACTCCCAATCCACTGTATCGTATGCCTTTTCAAAATCCACCTTGAAGATAATGGTACCCTTCTTTCTTTTTTTAACTTCCTCGATGATCTCATTAAGGATAACAACCCCATCCAAGATAGACCTTCCTTCAATAAACGCACTCTGGCAGTTAGAGATAACACAATGAATTACCTGTTTCAACCTTGATGCCAACACTTTGGCGATAACTTTGTACATACAGTTGATAAGAGAGATGGGGCGATAGTCCTTCAGCTCCACAGCTGCCTCCTTCTTCGGAATCAAAGCAATAAACGAAGGATTGCATCCTCTTGGCAGCTTTCCGTTGGAGTGAAACTCATTCATAACTTCCAAAAGCTCATCTTTGATCAACTTCCAACAAGACTTCAAAAATTGGAAATTAAATCCATCGGGCCCTGGGCTTTTGCTTCCATCACAGCTCCAGACTGCCATCTTGACTTCCCCCTCGGTGAAAGGGAGGTCCAAATTATTCCTTGATTCCGTCGACAGCTTATTAGTAACAAAATTGATCGGTAATTCTGGTTTGAGTCCCCGGCTGCGTCGAAACTGCCTTTCGAAGTGATCTCTGATTTTATTCTTGACGATGATAGGATCTTCAGTCCAGCAACTGTCAATAAGAATGCCCGAGAGATAGTTCTTTGCCCTTCTTCCATTTATGACTTTATGAAAATAGCTACTATTAACATCACCGTCCGCCAGCCATCTTTCCTTTGCCTTTTGAGATAAGAGACTATCCCGATTCTTCATTTGAATGAAGAGATTGGCAGCAGCTTCATTCCTTTTGAGGACTTCAATCTCCACCAAGCCTCGAACTTCATCTACTTTGTCCCAATTCTCAACTTCTGTTCTAAGAAGGCCAATGTTCTCCTCAATCCTTCCGAAGCTCTTTTTGTTCCAGATTTTCAGATCTTGCTTGAGACGTTTCAGTTTCTCTTTGAATACAAAGCTCTTCAACCCCTGAATTCCACTGTTGTTCCAAGACTCGAGCGTCACCTTTTCGAATTCGGGATGACTAGTCCACGAATTGATGAACCGGAAGGGTTTTGGACCCCAATCAACAGATTTTGTTTCCAACAAGAGAGGACAATGATCTGACACTGTTCTTTGGAGCCCAACAACCTTGGTTTGTGGCCATGATTGCAACCATTTCTCATTAACAAGGAACCTATCTAATTTAGATTTACAGTTTCCTTGAGGTTGGTACCAAGTGAATTTCCTGCCTTGTAAACGTATTTCAATCAGCTCATTATCTTTAATAAAACCATCGAAAGCCATAATATCCCTTGAGAGGAAATTGAAACTTCTCCCAGCTCTCTCTGAGGGATCCCTGATAGAATTAAATCCCCTCCAATACAAATGCAAGAATCCGCATTTTGATTAACCACCGTACTAACAATATCCCACAAGACAAGTCTCTCCGATAAACTTTGTTGGGCATAAACATTAATAAAGCAGCAGCTAAAATTACCTGAATCAGATTTCCAAAAACCGTTCACGAACAGAGCCCCCGGAACTTCCCACTGACTGGAAACAGCAAACTTCTCTGGATTCCACATAGTGAGAATACCTCCTGATCTTCCTTCAGCATTCCGCACTGCTATTTCTCCCTTCTCTGATCCCCAAACTGAAATCTTGTCCCTCTCTCCAAAAGTTTCCATTTTTGTTTCTTGTAGGAAACAAAAATCTAAATTCTTACTATGGATCATTTCTCTAATCTCCCTCTTCTTGAGTTTACTCCCCAGCCCCCTGATATTATAAGACATCACTATCATTAATCACAATTCTTTTTGCACCTCCTCTGTCTCAACTCTACTTGTCGATCTTGCAATTCCTTTGCCATAAACATCGTCCCCGAGTTTTGCTTTCGAGCCCAAGTGCTTTTCCAAATTCCCAGATCTTTTGTCCTTCCTCGAATGTATGAGAGAGGACTGAGGGTGAGAGAAGTTCTGTTCTTCTCCTGAACAGCTCCGACCTAGTAGAGGGCCTTCGTTCCTCCTCCTCTAACCTGCGCTCCTTCGGAATTCCCAACTCCTTCCTTGACTCTTGATTGCAACGATTTTTGGTGAGAGCATCTTGATTTCTTATGGATGAATCTATAAGGCCCAAATTTAAGAGAGATTTCTCCTCCTCCTTCTTCTTCTTGTGGGACGATTTTTTCGTGGATTTTTTTGCTCTGAGGGATTTTGTCGCCAGAAATGGTGATCTGAGTCTCCTCGACTTTTGACCAGAGGAGTCAGAATAGGGCCAAAGAAAACCGCACCTGAACTTTCGGAAATTGGGCCAGACCCGGCGGGCCCACATTTCTGATTCTGAGCGACGAAGAATACTGGCCCAACCAAATTACTAAAAGGAGTTGGGGCCCAATCCATTCCACCTAAATCTGAATTCCACCACTCTGTCTCTGGGTGCTTTCCACTATCATGAGGTATTTCTTGAGAATAGGACCCCCACTAATTGTTTGTCTGCTTTTGGTGAGCCTACACAATTGGGGACTGGAAAAGCGGCTACAGTTAAAGGTGGATAGTGGGCCGTCTGTTGTAACTGATTGAGTAGTTACCTCCCAATTTGTCTGTGTTTGGAATCTGTAACGTGGTCCCCATGCACCTGCGCATCTGCCGGAAAAATTAGAGACTCTTCTTCGTCCTCACCATCCTCCGGAGGCAACTCTTCGTCCCGTCTCAGACGAAGAGGATTCATTCCCTGCATCTGTTTCTATATGCCATTGTTGTTCTGGCCAGCTCCTCAATCCTGATTTAAAGTGCGCTCCGTTTATTCTGCATTCTACGATTCTATCAATGGAAGCCAAGCCTGTAGACATCTGAACAAAAGCCGCGTCCAGACGCTCCTTATTCTTCGTATTTTCATGCAGCTTGAGGACCATCCCCATTCGAGCTCTGCTATCCTCGAAAAACTAGGGTTCCAGGCTTGGGGCGGAACCCCGATAACCATTTTGTCCAGACCAATCCTTTGTGTGCTCACGTCGACGTAAGACCACGGTCTCACCCATTCAAACCAGAAAGATTTCCATTCATCCATCTCTGACAATAGCTCCTGCATCCCTGGCTCTTTAAGCTTTGGAATAATAACCAAGTTCCCTCCCAATGCGCTAACCTTGAAGATTCCAGAGCATTCACTTTGAATCTCATTGCCATACTCAGCCCACTCGAAATGTCATTCTTAACGAAACCGTGAACGACTTATGGAGCCATTCCATCTCTTCTTCGGAAGCTTGGAATGCGAGAACCTCGTTCATTGTCAGCGCGTTGTTTGTATTTTTTTCCCGGCCAATGCATCTGCGAAGGATTGCCATTCCTCACGTGATCTGATTGGAATGTTGTAGCTTTTCTTATTTGTCTCCACTGGACTTCGTGTCCTGCTTCTGTATTGGTGTATCTACCTCCATTCTCCAAGATCTCCTTGTCCTTTCTTCTGCTCTCTCAAATCTGGGAACGTAGCCACCTCATTTTGTAGCTGCCTATCCATATGTTGTTAGCCTCCTTCAGAATCTCTTCTTTTCCAAAACGTTCTGAAAACGCACAAACCATATGATTTTCCTCTTTTATCTTTCTTCTTGGGACAAAATATGTCAACAACTCTCCCAATCTTGTTGAAGCATCTTCCAGGCTATCGATCTTGTTCCTTCAGGGAAGTTATTAAAAAGAAGGTTACAGCTTCTTCTTGTGATCTTCTCACTCTCCGATTGTGAGAAGGGCGGGGTTGGTATCTCGGCCGGCGTTCTCTCCTCCTAACTTCTCTCCATTCCTCCATCTAAGTTGTTTTTTCTTATTCTCGTTGACTTCTTCCTTTCTTCCTCACAAAGTTGAGATTCTGGCAGATCTGCAGAAACTGAACAGTGGCCGAGCGCGGAGAAAGCGCGGAGAAAGCGCGGAGAAAGATTCCCGGACAGCAGCGGGGACTGGCGTTGGAGAAAAGGACGACCAGTTGAGATTCTGGCAGATCTGCAGATACTGAACAGTGGCCGAGCGCGGTGCGGCAGTGCCGGAGCAGCTACACGGGAGCAGACGTCCAGCGGCGGTGGTGGGAGGGACCTTCTCCAGCGGCGGCGGCGGCGTTCGGCGTTTTGCAGCAGCGGCGGCAGTATATCTCTTCTCTGTCTTCTTACATTTTCTCTCTCTTTTTTCTGGTTTATGTAGTTGAAGAGGTGTTTATTTTGTTGATTGATAAAATATATAATTGAATATATTTTTTTTCTTCAAAAATAGGATTTTCATAATCTCACCAGTCTAATGAGATAATAATCAAATAAAATTAATTTAAATAATTAAAATATTTAAGGATTTTTAGAATTGAGATATCCCAAAATTTCAATTCATTAAAATTTAGATGCAGCTTGCTTATATTGATGCGTCAATTTTTTCAATAATGAAATCCTTAAATGTGGGGGGAATTATTTAAATGTGAATAGGCGAAAGTACCCACTTTTATAACTTGTCTTACAAAAGTACCCACCCAAGCCAAAGTCCAAAAAGTCAAAGCCGACATGCTTGGTTTTTTGGAAAACCAGACCTGACATGCTTCGGTTTTTGTAAAATGTCTAACTCACGTCAATTTCAGAAGTTAAAAATGTGATGAAGAGACAATAATTGCCCAACTCACGTCACTTTCACAATCTAATGTATACTGTATGTTTGAAAATTTATAAAAAAATTAGCTTACGTTTGCGTTATAAAAACATTAGTAAGAGGACTAAAAATTTCACTATTATGTATATTATGAAACAAAAAAATATTCAGAAACCAATGAAACAATTAGCCGCCGGAAATTCATAGCCGTGAACAGTAGCCGGCGGTCCAAAATATACACGGCTACTGGTCAGCGGCTATGAACTTCCGGCGGCTAATTACTCCATTTGTTTCATAATATTTTTTTGTTGCATAATATACATAATAGTAAATTTTTGAGCCCTCTTAGTAATATTATATTATAACACGAATACCTTAATTTAGAGTTTTTATTTAAATTTTTAATTTTATTTTTTTTATATTACAAGAAGTATGCATTGATGTCAAATATGAGAGATACTGAATCTGCAAAAAATTGGATTATAGTGGGGTAAAAATACTCACTTTATGCATGATTTGATTGAACACAAAATAATACAGTAAACACATAAAATAATAGGCTATTTTTGAAGAAAACACTTGAAACTCCTGAAATGTAAACAAAAAAATATTTGAGCTCTAAAAATAAATTAGCCGCCGAAAATTCATAGCCGCTGCCCAGTAGCCGCCGGTCCAAAATATACACGGCTACTTGGCAGCGGCTATGAACTTCCGGCGGCTAGTTACTCCATTTGTTTCGTAATATTGTTTTGTTGCATAATATACATAATAGTGAATTTTTGAGCCCTCTTAGTAATATTATATTATAACACGAATACCTTAATTTAGAGTTTTTATTTAATTTTTTTTTTATTTTTTTTATATTAAAAGAAGTATACATTGATGTGAAATATGAGAGATACTGAATCTGCAAAAAAATTGGATTATAGTGGGGTAATAATACTCACTTTATGTATGATTTGATTGAACACAAAATAATACAGTAAACACATAAAATAATAGGCTATTTTTGAAGAAAACACTTGAAACTCCTGAAATGTAAACAAAAAGATATTTGAGCCCTACAAAACAATTAGCCGCCAGACATTGAAAGCCGGTCGTACTAGCCGTGATAAATTTTTCACACACGGCTAGTGACGCCGGCTACGATTTTGTGGCGGCTACTATTTTTGTTGGGACAATAAAATCATTTTGAAGTAATACATATGGTTGTAAAATTTTTTACCTTGTTATGAATGTTTGAAAGTAACATATGTATCCCTTTTTTGTGTATTTCTATTTATTTGTTAATGTTTTAGTCAAAAAAGTACATGTCCACATGAAATACGAGATAAGGTGACTGCACAAATTTGGATTGTAATGAGGCTTTAATGCTCACTTTCTGCATGCATTTGATTGCACATTGAATAATAGATTGAAGTGTACTGAATGAATGAACAATACATTTCACGTGAATTTGTACAAAGGACTCTAATATTAGTCTATAATAGGGCTGCATTTGTGAATGAGAAAACATAAATCCAAATACTCGTAGAAAGAGCATTCAGTTAAAAAATTGAGAAATTGAAACCCTCAAGATTTGAGAAGTGGTTTCTCATTTAAGTTGGTGCAATTGGTGTTCAAAATCTACTTGAAGAGGTGATTTTCTCATATATTGTTTGTGTAATTAATAGTTTGAATGTTTTATGTTATATTTATGAGAATTTTTAAAGTGTTTATGCATATTTTAATACTACATTTTATGTGTTTTTATAGATGGAATTCGTTAGATACATATATGTGAGATACAACGGACTCGTCGATGGTATACACTATGTTGGTGGGGCTACAGAGGTCCTTCCCCTCGTCAACGAAACTATTGAGAGCCTGATGTGCAGCGTCAACAATATTATGAGGACGCATTCGTTGAGCTCGAGCTACCAATTGTATTATTTGGCGACCAATCTATTTGGTAGGGAGACGAAATGTGGCTTGGCCACAGACGATGACGTGGAAGCCTTGTTGGCAACTGCCGACTATCCCATGGTGTACGTTGAGCACTACAACGGTCTGATTGTAGAAGAAGCACAATGCAGCACTTTTAATTTTGCTGATCCTTCGGGACACGTAGATGAAGCACAATGCAGTCAGTATGAGACGCCGTATTATCATCATACGTCGTTTCATGGTGTCCAGAGCTCGCCTCCACGACAATATTTTACATGGGATGGACAACCGCTAGACGAATCTGCATGGAATCAAACCGAAAGGCTTAATGAAGTATGTGGGAGATTGAACGATGTGCGGACAGATGATGAACCTGAGGACGAAGCTGAAGGCTCGGTTGCATCAGGAGACGATGATGATTCTGATGACGAAGAATTTGACCCTGCGCTCGAGGTGGGCACTGCTTCTGATGCCTCTGAGGATTTATTAGACGACGATCTAATCGATTTCACGGAGACCGAGCGAGCAGGTTGGATCCGACAAAGTACAACACGTGACGGAGATCCGACAGCCGAGACCGGTGATCTAACTAATTGGTTAGTTCCCTTGATTCCAGTGGACGCCTCGGCTTCGCTGGTTGCTCGCGAGAGTGACCCTTCTAGAGTTGATGATCTGCAGAAGAATTCTTTTTACAACAGCAAAGACGACCTGATCATTGCTGTTGGTTTGTGGAACATGAAGCGAGGCACTGAGACAAAAGTTGTCCGCTCAGATCCGGGACGAGTCTATTTCTCGTGCAAGCACTCTGACAACTGCAATTTCGATCTTCGTGCGTCTAGTCACGGCCGAGGGATGTGGAGAGTGCATAAGTTGAAAGAGCATTCATGCGAAGGGGACTTGCGCACAGCTAAAAAAATCAAGGCGCACTCGAAGGTGGTGGCAGCGTTTGTGGCAAACAGAATACGCGATGATGGAGAGGTCATTAAGCCGAAATCCATCATGGCTGAGTTAGTACGCGATTTCGGCATCAAAATCAAATATGATGTCGCGCTGCGTGCAAGAAATCTCGGGATGGATATGATATACGGTCGAGTTGATGATTCGTTCCTCCTGCTCCCAAGATATCTGTATGCCCTGAAGGAAGCGAATCCTGGCACCGTATATGATTTGGACGTAGATGTAGACTGCCGGTTCAAACATTTGTTTGTTGCTCTGTGGGCTTCCATCTCACCTTTCTACTTTCACCTTCGACCAGTGATTGTGGTTGACGGCACACACCTGAAGGGCAAAAATAGTGGCATTTTGTTTGTCGCCGTGACAAAAGACGGAAACGAAGCAGTTTTTCCCTTGGCGATCGGTGTCGGTCCGATCGAGAATGATGAGTCGTGGAAGTGGTTTATGTCACATCTGAGAGGTGCTTGCGGCGAGCCCGATAACTTACTTATTGTATCTGATGCGCATGTCTCCATCGCTAATGCTGTGAAGAGCGAGTTTCCAAATGCTACTCACGGTATTTGCTACTACCACTTGTTGAACAAGATGAAGGGTTACGGGCCCGGTGTTGCTGAGCTTTTCCGCCAAGCTGCATACGCCTACGAGCAATCAGATTACACGCGTGCAATGTCAGCCATGGCTGCTCTGAAGCCAAAGGCGTACGAGAAGTTGTTGCGCGTAGGCCCGGAGAAGTGGGCACGATCACAATGTCCTGTGTCCCGTTACAGTTTCCTTACATCCAATGCCGCCGAGAGTTTTAATGCACGTTTGCTGTGGGCTAGGCGTCTTCCAATCTGCTCGATGTTGGAGGCAGTCAGATTAGTTGTCGAGCAGTGGTTCAACGACAGGCTTGCGGCCGCACAAGAGAGCGATGAAAATCTGACTCCGGAGGCAAAACAGAAGCTCAGTGCAGAACTTGTAAAAAGTCGTCGTTACACAGCCAAGAGGACCACCGAGAGAAAATACAGGGTTCGTGCTAGTGGTCGCCATTATATGGTTGACCTTCAAAAGCAGAGCTGTGAATGCAACGAATTCAACGAGGACCAGATGTCGTGTTCTCATGCGATTGCAGCCATTACGTATGTCATTTCTATTCATGACCTCAATTACCATTATTAAATAAGAAAAAGTATAATCGTTTGTCTTGCAGTGAGGCGAACGAGTCAGTGGAGGATTACGTGCACTCTTACTACTGGAACAGTTCACTAGTTGACACATACTCTGGTGACGTTAACCACTTGCCTCCCATAGAGAATTGGAATATTCCTTTCCGAATTGCATCTCAGCTTGTTTTACCAAATCTCTCTCGGCGACAAGCTGGTCGTCCAAAGGAAACTCGAGTTCGATCTGCAGGTGAAAGGCCGACTCAAAACACATCAACAGCGGAGGCATCAACTAGTAGCAAGAAACGAGCACCCAAAACGTGTGGTCTCTGTGGCGGGTCTGGTCACACACGTCGATCGTGCAAGGGTACGGCCACCGATGCGTAGTCGTATAGTTTATTATATTATTCTAATTATTATGAAATTATTTCAATTTCATTATTCTTTTCTTCTAAATATTAAATAATAATTTATAATTTTTATATATAACTCATAGACTCGCTATATTCTATAATTATTATTATTACATTAGAAATAGAAATGAATTACTATATAATTTTGAGAAAAATATCATAAGTTGACCGGATTGATGGATTAAATCATAAAGTTGTAATTTGAATGTATTCGATAAATTAAGTTTGAGTTAAACAATTTATAATGAACTAGGAACTAAAATGACCGGCTAGCCGCCACAAAATGTGCCTACAAAGGGAGTAGCCGTGGGTAGTTACATTAGAACGGCTACTCCACACGGCTACACTTTTGTGGCGGCTAATTGTTCTATTTTGGTTTGTTTGACGTTGATAAAGATATTCAATTGTAATATTTGACAAATTCAAACGATAATCCAGACTTACTTAACAATGATCACCATTTACATGTCACTACAATTATGAGTTGGAATTATGAATGAGAATTTGGGAAAACGAACAACTTGTATTAATAATTTTAGAATATACCATTACAGAGTTTGAGATTATGTGATTATGCATTAAACGTGTCATTTAAGTTTGAAAAACTACTTAGCCGCCACTAATTAGTTTTTAAAGATGTAGCCGTGGGTAATGAAGATTGCCACGGCTAATCCACACGGCTGCACTTTTGTGGCGGCTAATTAGTTTTTTCATCTTATCTTACAGTTTTATATGCATCACAAGTCGTCATGGCAGTAAATATAGATAAAATGATACTAGAATGTAATGTAAAAATGTTGTTAAACAAAATAGTCATAAGGATGAAAATACACTATCAAAGTGTATTGGGGGTCGTGCAGAACTCATAGATGGCACTGCCTATCTTGTGCCTATACTCCTGAACATGGTCATTGCCCCATGACAGGCTCGGCGAGTCTGCGATCAAACGCTCTACAGCCATGCACGCGAAAACACCAGAGCTCCATCGGTCAGTCTGTGTGAACTGCTCGGCAGGATCGGCATACTCGATCTGGAGTTGACGCCATTCGAGATTCTGTCTCGGGTTCTCCACAATGCGTGTCCGCTCGAACCAAAGGGACACCTCAAGCACCCGGTAGAAAAGGAGGCCCAAAGGAGCAAGAGCGCGCAGCATGTCGTGGCGTTCCTGTGCCAGGATCCGATACAAGTTCGGATCAAAGACGCGACATTTACCCGTGAGCATATCAATGCTACAGATAACGAAACGCTGAAGGACAAACACAGGAACAATGACCTGTACATGAAGAAATAATTGATCAACAATCATTATTGATCAACAGTCAAAGTTATTTATGATGTAGGTGTAATTGTGTACCGCAATGGCATCCATCCAATCTCCCTGACTCGATGAGGTACCCCTGCCATACACTGAATACATACGGTTGGCGTGCGGCTGCCACCCCAACACAATTGCCTCAGAGTTTATAAAACGCTGCTCTGAAGGAGAGCTAAACATACGGCGCGCATTCGCCATAAGCTCATTGTATTCTCTATCCAAATAAGTCTGCAAAGAAGAAAAACATTATTTCAAATAATACTTTATTATAAACGCAAAATATGTTAATGCTTACGAAGAATTCCGCATCCAATATGATATGGCTCCTGTGATCGATGTCCTGAAGCAGGTCCGTACCGCTCACCAGCCTATGCCTCAGCGTCATCATGTACGCATCTACATGCTGCACATACTTTAATGTTAATATTAAGTAAACACTGAGGGTACAACATGTAACAAGTGCATCAAAAATATTAGATACCTCGGGCTCGAGCTCTTTAGTCCTGTTCATGAGAGTCACCCAAAACTGCCTCTTGATCGGGTGCCCACTCTCTGTCACCACCAACTTCGTGTAGTTCCCACCACGGAGACACTCCGCCATACGAGTAAATCCCTGAATATACTTGTTGTCGACGGGTTTCGGCTCGTTGCTGTGAACGTATGGGGATCTCAGCGCAGCCGAAGGCTGCCGCTCACGGTAGCTTCGGCGCAGTTGCGCATCCTCTGGTGGTGCTGGACAAACACTGAGGGGAATGGCAGGTGTTGCCCCAGAAGCAGAAGCTCCCTATATTTACATTAAAACAACACAAGTTAAACATATAAACAGTCCATAAATGACACGTAATTTCAATTAGAAGTTAAATTTAAAGCAAATACTGAGCTTTTACCCCACTAAACTGCTGCCATAAACGCTCCATCTCTTCCTGAGAATATCCAGCCTCGGCCAGAATCGGCAGCGAAGAACGAGGCGGCTCGAATGGGTGTGCTGAGCTCGAGGGCTGCTCAGTGTACGAGTAGCGTGGCCCCAGATATGGGGTCAACTGTAGGCCAGCCCCAAAAGTCGTGGGCACACCAAAACCAGTATGCGGGCCCGGTGGGGTTTGATAATCATCACTGCCGGAGTGACCCGCGTCCCTAGCAGGAGACTCGTGTGCAGGGGACCTCTGCTGTGATGGCGCATCCTCCGTCTCGGGCTCGGGCTCTCGTCGCCTGTCCGATTGAGGTCTTGGAGCAGGCATGGGCTGACGTACATCGGTGCTATGCGAGCATCGGCAACGCATACACCCAAAGGTCTCCTCTGCCCAATTCTTCAGCCTCGTGAATAGGCTCTCCTCCACACGCCTCGCCACCCGGCCCTCACTCTCGCGCACCATCTGCTCCATGCGCTGCCACTCCTGCTCGCTCAAACCAGAAGGCCCATGAGCAGCACTGCTCTCTCCCCCGTATCTGGGCCTCCTGTGACTCTGTGACCTCCGGCCGGAAGTCACGGGGCGATCGCCGCCGCCAGTCTGATCCCGCTGGCCACTGCTCGACGAGGACGAAACCACCTGTGGTCTCTGCCGCTTTCCCCGATCTGCGCGCCTCGAACTGCGACGTCGGGGTTCCATCTGAATAGATGCCTCAGAGCGGTCCCCACCACTCACATCCGGTCGAGGATTCCTCTGGCCGAAGACGCCCGGACCTGGAAACTGGACATCTCCTTCATTCGCGACCGATAGCCACCAA